>NC_088201.1:191702015-192002015 GCF_037126465.1 Ornithodoros turicata | reverse complement strand
AATGTGAACACGCAGGCTGCGAGCCAAATACTATCTTCACTCCCCTTGTGCACAAACTGCTCAATGTAAAAGTTGTAACTTGTGACATTTCGCTGTGACAAGCCAAACCACGCCATGCTTTCTTCCGAAAGTCTTGGCAACTTAGATAGATCGGTCACCCATCCAGCCACGAGGAACATTTCCACAGACATGACGAAAAAGAAAGAAAGAAAAAAAAAAAAAAACTGCCGCCCGTAGGCGCGTGCGTGTGTCTGGTGCGCTCCGTCTCCCGCAACATGGCGGCCGCAGCTGCCCCCAGCCGCTAGGTGGCAGTATTTCGAGACAGGTCTATTAGAGCGCGTCAAAGTTGACTCGCATAATTGGTTCCGTCGTCACATCGATCTCGAATGAAACTTTGATGAGGTGCTTCTTCACAGAGAACAAAGGACGTTTAAGCCACAAGTTCGAAATTCATGTTAGAGGATTGACAATCATCTACATTATAACAAAAACGCGCGACACTGTGCAAAACGGAGATTCCTGTAACGGTGAAGTAAGTCAAAACGAACAGCATGCAGTATGACATAGAGCCAGTAAACACAACTCTGACGCGCTCGCCCTGCCGTTACTCTCATAACACCCTCTAAAAAAATAGAAAATACATGAATATAATAATAATAATAAACACTAAGCAGGCCGCGGATCGAACCACGGCCCTCGAAAGCTATAAACAAAATCGTCATCAGTGGGCCAACACAGCCCGTAGCTGTCACCTTCAGGAATGAGCATACAGACGCTTCGCAGGCCACACTGAGCGTGTCAACACTCATTTTGTCGTGGGAACAACATTGGAGCGGCCCACAGTTGCGCACAAAGTTGCAAAGCGTAAGAGACAACTTCAGCTTTCATGTCTGACATGGGCATTTTCTGCAGAACCCATTGTTTTGGTCAAGTACGAGAAAAATAGCACACCAATGCATTCTGCCACGAAGCCAACACGGCGAAGATAAGTCCTCCAGGAACAAAACCTGTGACGTTCTTGCGCTTCCATTCCACTTGTACGCCATCGAAGGGCCTCTCACAACAACACCCATGTGTGGGCTTTTCTTTCTAAAGCGCAGGGTCAACAGATATTCTAACAAAACCAGATAGGATGCATTGCTTCAATGGAGGGCTTCAGTGGAGGGCAGCGAGTACGCCGGTCAAGCCAACCTTAAGAAGCTGTGTCCCGCACTTCTGGGAACGCTTTGGGAAGTTATTATCAGTGTGTGCAATATAATTACGTAAACATGCACTGTTGTGTTGTCAGATGTTCTTAAAGGGACCGAAAAGTGCATATAAACCTATCGATACTTTATGTTCAGCGAAAAGCTTGAACCTTCAAAAGTTCAAATATCAAAGAACTCCGCTGAAATCGCTGTAGTTTTTCTGAAATCGAATTTTCCATAATTGCATGTCCAGGGACCTAGTAGAAAACCGAGCAGTCTGTCAACAATTGCATGACCCCGCGCCATCTGTCGAGGACGCATGTATTACGCGCACTTCCGGGCGCTAATCCGGCGAAAACGAAAATGGCAGTGGACATTTGTGACCACTTTCTACGTCGAGAATGTCGAGCCTCTTGAACATGAGTGCGCTGGAATTCCGCATTAGAGAACTGTCGCTCACACAGAACTGTTGTTCGTGCGTTAGCGTGGTGGAAAGTGTGTTCTTCGCAGCAGAAGATTCCTCGTCCAGAGATTAATCGGAGTCACATTCGTCCTCAGCAGTAGCTCACCGTGCCGTGAACATGCACTGCTTTGTGAAATTTTCATGTATCAGGGAGAAACACTTGTGTAAGCCGAAACAAGCGCTGTTTTTTCGTCGTGCAGGTGTTCATGTGTGAAATGCAAACCGACGGATATTGCGGTTTTTTCTGCCGAGAGGTAGAGAATGCGTGTGGAAGGCAGACAGACAATTGCATCAGAACTAACGAATATTTCGAAATACTGTGCCTTGACACCGAAGTACTGCAAGTGTCTTTTACATACATCCGAGAAACTGAAGAGCATGGTCTTTATGCGCTACTTGAACGGAAAACTGGACGGAAAACCCTTATTTCTGCAGGAAATTCCGTTATACCACCTGTCTTCCATTCACAAGAAGGATATGGGGTGCTCCGAGAAAATACAATAGAAAGTACTCCACTGGATCTCGATCTGCGTCATGCATGCAATTAGGGATGCTTTCCCATCAGTGCGCAGACTTGTAGAAATGTTGATGTCAGCATATTTTCATTTCGTGCTTGCTGCAAGTTTTTCTCATTGCTTTTTCTTTGCTGTCACAGCATATTATAATTTCTAGTTTGTTCGTGGAGGGTTAAGTAACCTGTGGGCATAGATGTATTTGTAGGTTATACTCATGTCTCAGTTGTATATGTGAGGAGTAAGTAAGATAATTTTCATAAGCGTCATTCAGCTGAACTGTGTTCATAACCTTTTAGTATACTTCTTAGTGACCACGTTTCCAAATGTCAATTAATATTTGAACCAAGATTGGGATTTAACACTTAATTAACTCTGTTTTGCTAAACGGAGTACTTGTAACTGATCCATTATCACGTCACCAACTAACATCTGTAAAGAAGGACTTGAGGGCTGACTTCAATTATTATTAACCCTTTATCTGGGTTCAAAGTTAACCATGCACCATTGGTGTGCATAGTACTCCAAAATGGCTAAATAATTTATTGCATAAGTTCTCTGTCACTGTAATTGAGATGCACTTTTGTAAAGTACTTTTGACAGCCCTGCAATTGAAACTGGCTTCAGTGTACACTACAAATGCATCGTAACATTTGATTGAAATATAATATAAGAGCAGAAGCAACGTTTTGTCACAACTCAAACTATATCTTTCTTTTTTATCGTCCAGGGATTTAGGAAACAGAGTAGGACTTCCTGCCCTCTGATGTTTTGACATACTTGATAGAGTTGTAAAACCTGCAACAAAATAAACAAGAGACGTATAAACAGTTTTGCCTTTTGCTTTTGAATTTAACAAGCTAGTTATACTTTACGATTTGTTCACTTTTGTGTTCTCTGTTGGTGAAAAGATTACAGGAACAATAATGCTGTAGATCAAACAATGACCTGTCATCTTGATGAAGATGAGAACATTTCTTCAGGCATGCTAAGTGAGACAAAGAAATGTACAATGAAGGTTGCACAAAAACAGCAAATCTCAGTCGACTAAAACTTTATATATGTGGATGTTACCACATCGTGTAGTTTCCTTCCAAAAGTAGGACTAGGCAAGGTTGTTTGGTAGCTGTTGGTAGGTTGTTGGCATGTTGATGTGCTATACCGTTATAGCACATAAATATAGATGAGGGGCTACAGTAGACACAGTAGACAAGAGGGTCACAGTAGACAGCGTGATGGCTGCAAACTAAAAGATTTATTCAACAGAACAAGAAACCGAAAGCATGAGTAGGGAAAGGCAGTGCCCATGCAGCGTATGGTGAACCACACTAATCTCTGATAAGGTAGGATCGGAAGAGTAATAAAGAGAAATGACAGTTGCGTCCGAGATATCGGAACTCTGCAAATTTAGAACCAATATGATGTGGTAACCTTGCATGGCTCACTACAGCTCTTACACACATTGAACAATTCCAGTAGTGGGGCTTCAAAGACAATGAACGTTCGCTGTTTCATTGGGCATTCAAGTGTAGAGGATGCATCTCTAGAAAATTAATTAGCGTTCCTTAGTCATAACTACACCTCAACAGGAAGTATTCTTGTACCCTTCGAACAAGCTATAATAGTACTCATCGGTTTCTTCTCCTATTGTTCACGTCATACTAATGTTCTGCACCTGTCCAAAGACTCCAAAAAATGTCACAAAGTCTGCAACACGTAACAAATCTAGTGCTTCCATCTGCGGACTTTGCATACCTGCTTTCAGCTATTTCTGTCATGTCAACTTGAGTGCCTGGATCACACACACACGAAGCAGTCTTGCGCCACTTCAACACTGGAAGGCCCCTAAAATTAAATTTGTTGATGTTGATAATGTTGAGTACGGGACAAGTAGGATAACATAAATGGAATACGTCATCGTATAATTTATACATGTGTGACGCCTGTACGTACCTAAGACGTTGTGTTGAACCCGTCATCTCGGTGAACCAAAATCACTGGGTACTGAGCATCAGTGTGCTTCGTTACGTCTTCGCAATTCGCCTTCTACGGCATATTCGTAGTCATCGGCAGCAAAATGAGCTCAGCACACACGACATGACTGCTACATTAATAACCGAGTGTTTCGAACCACATTCGTTTTCGCGCACTCTCCTGTTGAATCTTGTGGTAGAAAACGCCCGCCGCCGATGGTGAACGAACATGATTTTTGCATCCCTCAACAGCAAAACGACACCAGACATATGTAGGTCTCTCGAACAATTGACAACAGCCACGAACATGTCATCCACTTACACTGATTGTATCTCATTACGGCCGAAGTCTCATTACGGCCGATGTCTCTATACGGCCGAAAGTCTCAATACGGCCGATAATCCTTTAATCCTCAAGTGTCTCATTACGGCCAAAGTCTCAATACGGCCAAAGTCTCAATACGGCCGAAGGCAGTCTCATTACGGCCGAAGATGTCTCATAACGGCCAAATGTCAAAATGTGTATTGTAACCTGCATTGATATGCAATGTCGCAGCCAGGTATGGATATATATTCAGCAGGGTATAAGCCATGCACTGTGCCCTTAGGGCCCTTATCATATTTATACAGGGTGTCCCAGAAAACGTGTCATTGAATTATAATAAAAAAACTACGCCACCTAGAATAGTGCGGTCAACGGCATTTGTTCTCATTAGGTTTTTGCCACCTTGTAAAGTTAATGTCATGTACCCCAAGTTTAATTATGCAAATATTTGCGAACTGAACTCAGAAATTTGCCAAGGGAAGGTCACTTTTTTACCCCACCAATATGAGGAGCGTGCTGAATTCACTCAAATTCATGATAATTGACAGCGATATTCACGAGCTATCCCATCGGAAAAAATAGCCGAATATCATGCTTTTCGGAGCACCGGACCATAACGCGCGATGTCTTTTTGAGCGCAATCGCTCGCAGTCCGACGAAAGGAGGTTCCGAAGCCAGCCCACAGAGTGATAGTAGAAAAAGTAACAGTTCCTAAAATTGGGAGAGGGAAAGCATTATCCCAGCGAAAGTCGGACGTGATAAGCCATGACTGCGTTATCTCTTTCTGCGATGCCGGGGTGGGCTGGGTTTCCAACCTCCTTTCGTCGGACTGACAAAGATTGCGCTGAAAAATTCATCGTGCGCTATTCTGTGCGACTTCCGTAGAGCATGATGTTCGGCTATTTTTTCCGATGGGATAGCTCCTGAATATCCCTGTCAATTATCATTAATTTGAATAAATTAGACACGCTCTTCACATTGGTGGGATAAAAAAGTGACCTTTACTAGGCAAATTTTCGACTTAAGCTCGCAAAAATTTACATAATTAAACTTACGTTACACGACATTCACATGAGGAGGTGGTAAAACCCCAGTAAGAACAAATGCCGTTGACTGCATGACTCTAGGTGGTGTAGTTTTTTTATTATAATTCAATGACACGTTTTCTGGGACACCCTGTATACACATATTGCGAGACAAACGGTATGTTATCATACCACAGCACAATGCAACATATTGTGTAATGTGTACTCCCACAAGGTAGTGTAGGCTGTGAAGCAGGCTACTATGTGGAGTTAGCTACTTGTAGAGAGCTAGATGAATATTGGCTTTGTTGTGACGCTTTTGGAGCCATCCTACAGTCATTGGCCATGACAGAGCACCTATCTCAGTCGATGTCAGTTTATTTCCATTCGCCTTACAATGATACAATTCTTGCTTCTGGAATGAGTAAACCTGCAAGAAGCGATGAGCAACCATGAATAGGCTAGAATATTAAAAAAAAACAACAACAAGCATTTGTCTCTACATGGCTCGTTTTAATGTGCACAAGCTGCACACGTGTTGATACGTGTCTGCTATTTCATACAAGGTTAACATAAATATTCATTTAGACAAAAGAATGACAAGCCTTAAAAATGTGACTTCCAGGTAAACACAGAGCATGACCATGATATGAATATAGGTTCAGTAGTTCATTCCCTTAATGGAAACATGTGAATATCAAATAGTAATACATTACAATTCATGAAATGATGCATGCATAACTTTCCATTTCTGGTTTCTTTTTTATAAAAGTAGTGCACGAATTAACATTCGTGCACTACTACAAAATTTCTCACTTCACAACAGAACCTTATGATGATCTTAACAGCTCACCTCTTCGCCAGGACTCCCTGGGCAGCAACATCCTATTAGCCATGTTGTTGTTTTTCTTTTTCGGAATCCTTCGTGCAGCCACATACCATGCCTGGAATGGAAAACCAGCTATAAATAACAGTGTATTTGAATGACTTCCATTATTTATTCTAATCAGATATGCTTTGTGCCTACTATGGTGCGCGAAGGCACATAAGTACAACATTTGCAGACGTTCGACGTAAGCAGTTCTTGGAGATCAATTCAAGTACGCCGACTTGCGCTTTTATTTTTGAAGAAATACGACGACAAATTTTAACAAATGAAATATGGCTCACAATGATACGAGTAAATGCTGCTGTACGGTGATGCATTATCGGTATCTTATCGTCTTCGAATAAATTTGTTGTTCCTAAACGCGCAACCAACTAGAAACGGCGCAAACCTACGAACGGATACCGAGTTACATCTATTACAGGCACTTCAGCTGTTTTGATTAATTTAAATTACTCTTATGAGAATCCAACTATGTGTGGACAGCACACTACTAAGACAGGCAATCTACGAAAGCATTACTCACCAGAATTCCTGCTTGACTTGGTCTTGGTCAACACTGCGCGATATACGTTGGGGCTGTGGCGATTCATTCAACTCGATTTTTACCGGAACAACAGGCGCTGCTCGAAAGACAACGACGGAAAATAGAGAGCCGCTATAAAGTCCGCTAATTTGCACATTACAGCACTACAAAATGATATATGAACACATCGTAAACAGCAACCACTCGCCAGCACTCGCTCACACACACAAGAAACGAGGTACCCAACGTTGCTAGACACCATCCGAACTCCGAAGTGAGAGTAGCAAAACAACAAGATATCAAAACACGAAAGGAAGAGTATTGATCCCCCCTCCTTCTATAGCATGCAAAACGTGATTTGCGCTGAGATGAACATATATGTTCATGACGCGAGTAATTTTCACTTTTCACTGATCCAAAGGAGGTCACGTGGGATTGCTCGACGCTTGCGAAATCAACAATGAAAATGGCGAAACGAAACTTGTGAATATTGTGAATCGTGCATTTGCTCTTCATGGTAGCTGCCAAAAAATCGAATCAAACTTATGGGACACTGGATTACAGGTATGTTGGCATCTTTTTCATTCCTGCATATCATTACACTATACGTGAATACATGGTGTCATGTCATGGGTGTCATGTCTCACGATGCTGGGGAAGTACTTGCAAGGGGAAGTGTGCATGGTTCTAGACTTTTAATTTTTGATCGCGTAATCGAAATATCGGCACCTCTCGCATTGTGGCTTGCATGTGACCAATCAAGTGCTGTTCCCTTACTAGCGCTTCCTACAAACGACAAAACGAAACATGTGGCAATGTATATTTTTGATTACTCATATGTAACAAGAAAATGTATCGTTTTCAGGTTGCTGCCACTACTCCATGTGCCCGCAATTGTCTTGCGTGTATGATTACACTAACGGCGTCGCCCACCACAGCGGAAGTGTTTTGCGTACACGCGTTTCAGCATGAAGCCTGCAGGTAACATCTGATGTTTACCCTTCGGATATTCTGAATTTACATATTGTAGCTTAGAGGAATTCCGAATGCCCAGAGTGACACACACTTTTAACATGGTGACATCAGTGCAGTGGCATAAGCTCTAATGTAGGGCCCCACGAAAATGAACAAGGGGTAGTGGTTTATCCAGAATCCCAAGCACGAGAAGGGTGTTGGAAAAAATTGTTGGAATAGTTACGTCATTACAGCTTAACATATCATTACAGACGTGTCTGAAGCTGAAATCGCAAGGGCACCCCCTGTAGTGGGTGCACAGGCAAAAAAGTTAGGGGGAGTCTGGATAAAGCACTGACGAGGGGGACTCCTCCACCCCATGTCAAGCCTCATAAAACACCTCCTGAAATAGTTTCCTGGCTATGCAGCTGCATTATTATGACGTAATTGTCATTGTTGTTCATAATTCTTGAATATGTTTCGAATATATGAAAAAAAAAGTCTGCTTGACAGCATATGTCTTATAGTCATCATCAAACAAGAGCATATGTCATTTTGTTCAGTGGCTTATGTACTTTTTTGTAAATTTCAGGTGGACGTAAATTGTAGAAGGCAGCTAGTGGGGGAGAAGATCATGGTCATAGGTCATGTGACTCCTGGAGCTCCCAGTGGGCTCCCTTGTGGAGTACTTTTCAGAACACACACACACACAGTTTGCTCACAGAACCAACGAGTAGGATGTTGCTTGAATACTGAGAGAAAATGGCGTAACACATACAAATATCGTGTGACACATATGACAATAAAAACATTTTTCACGAGGGATGCATGAAACACTGTCGCAATATTGTGTGCATGAACCATTGTGTGTGACACAAGCCGTGGGGGCACACCGCCTCGGACACATTTTGGGAAGCATAAAACACAGTATATACAGAGCTACTATGGTGGATGCTTCTTTTTTCTTTTTGGCCGTTATGAGACATCTTCGGCCGTAATGATACTACCTTCGGCCGTATTGAGACTTTGGCCGTAACGAGACACTTGGGGATTAAAGGATTTTCGGCCGTAATGAGACTTTCGGCCGTAATGAGACTTCGGCCGTAATGAGACTCGGGCCGTAATGAGATGTTACCCTTACACTTTCTGCTACGCGCGACCAGCATGACCACCCACGACGTAAACAATAAACGCGATAACACAGATGACCTTGCAGATGGCGCGGCGGATCGTAGCTCGTAGTGGCGAATAAGTAGCTGAATGCTTTATTAACGTAAAAGCTATGGAAGTGAGCGTCATTTTTAAAATGTCGTTTAGCTGTAAGATAATGTGCGTCAACTTTGTTCTCTACAAAATTAACTGTCACGTGGTAAGGGTTGACCAATCCCTGGGAGCCCTGGACCCGAAACCCAAGTTCGCCGTTCGCTGGCAGCACCGTCCACGTTCCGGCAATCTTCAAAATATTTATACGTAAAAAATATGCCGAATTGAGAAGTAATGCTTTCTGTGTCTTATCAAACAACGATGTTGTGCACGACAGTGGGCAAAAATATGGGGGTTATTTTTCACTTTTCGGTCCCTTTAAAACCGAACGGCAATTGGTGATAAACAAAAAGTATAGTCCTAAAATTTCCTCAAATACGTTAACACAAACCAATTCATCGAACAGCGACATCTTAATAATTAATATGACATGAGATAACGCTTCAAAATTCGTGTTCCACCCGCGGGCGCATAATGTTCCAACCATGCTCTCAAAATTATATCTAACTCAAGAAATGAGGTCAAGAGCAGTTACTAAATCTAAATAAGCAGAGAAAAGTTCAACTGACGCGTAAAGGTTACTTCCCTACTATACACCGCTACAACGCGGAGAAGCCACTTTCACTATTTCCGAATTTTGGCATTTGGGCCAAGTTTGCCGTGCAAGGGAACCGCCGACGATTGAGTGACTCTGAAACTTCTTCTAAATGTTGAATCTAGAGGCACCCTACAACGCACGTCCACGGGAATATTACGGTGCATCATACATTACCAGAGATATTCAGCGATGAAATCGTTTCCTGCGTGAAAATCCCCATACCTCCCATGTATTCACGGTCCGAATTGCGGGACGTCTGAGGAACCAAATGTATTTCATGTATAGCCATATTTTTCGTTTGTATAAGCTTAGAATACATGTCTGAACGTGTATCCTCGGGAATATTACGATACCTTGGATAGAACAGCTGCTACAGCACTTTTCTATTGTCTTGGCTGCAAGTTTCACTCAATGGTCGCGAGAGGGCGCAAGGCGTCGCTGTCCACGAAAGCTGGGAATGACACCAAAAATTGAATCAGTTAGGGTATCGTCCAATTACCAGTGCAGGCCAACAAGCCGCACACCCCCTATGTAGATGTCACACCCTTTCACTGGTAATGTGCGTGGACCATAACTCACACCCTTCTAAATGCAAAGGTTTGATGGTGTTGTGAAATACACGATGAGAGGTAGGTGTACTTCATTACACCTACAAACCTTTACACTCAAAGGGACGTGATTTATAGTACACCCACCTTACACTCAGAAGGGTGTAAGAAAGTTAAGTGTGCACCCTAGTGCGGCGGAGTAGTGAACATCATCTTCAATCCCATCTTCACTTTCAAGATTACATCAACGTATTTCATACGTAAGCTCACTTGAGTAGGAGGTCAAGCCTTGGGAGAGGGAGTAATTGTAACGACGGCGAAGGCATAGGCGTGATGCCCGTGCCCGAATAAACGCATTCCTGGCTTCATCGTTCACCTATGCACCTCGCTGCTCTGTTGCTCAACAATATCTATGGACTTTGTACACACATACATACTCACCAATACATGCATGTAGGATAAGGACATATGCGTATCATAACCCTCCGGGTGGAATATTTAGAGAGTGACTTTTTCGGGTTGAACCCGATTCCGCCCGGTTATTCCCCCCCCCCGAACTGACCTCCGACCAATTCGGGTTAAATCCCAATTTCTCCCCGAATCCCAGTCGCTAAAAAATCCTCAAGTGACGTTTCCACTGAAGACGAACAAAGGTCGCTACGTGTAACACATGTAAGAATGGGAGTTGCCTCAGGGCGGAAGCCGCCGATATTTCGAACAGGGGCTGTTCTTCTTCTGGGCCCAGAAGAAGAACAGTCTCTGTTCGAAATATCGGCGGCTTCTGTCCTGAGGCAACTCCCTTCCTACATCTCTACCGGTTCGCTGGATTTCTACCCATCTACATGTAAGAATGGGTCACATACGTTCCCAGCAATATACCCGTGAGTGTCAACACTGTCTGTGCCTTCGGGGATTACCGATGGAAGGTCACGATCCCGCCAAAAAAAAAAAAAAAAAAGAGAGAGAGAGAGAGAGAGAGAGAGATTAGGAAAGGACTTAATAGACAAGAGGAGGAAAAGAAAACACCTAACACCCGAAGGCACAATTATCGCCCGATTTCCCCCCGAATTACAGATTTCAAAACAGCGCCAGATTTTTACCCCCCGAATGTGAAAAGGGCATTTCACGCGAAAAAGTCACTCCCTTAATATAAAACATTTTATTGTATCTTGTGCACCTGGAATATATAAACATTGCACAGTACATTTTGCACGGTTCTTTTTTTTTTCTATTTTCGTACAGCGCGCTATTTTATGGATCTCTGCTGATAGGTGTATATACAGGGTGTTCGCTCTAATTTGTCAATAAATTATATTTAAAGCGAGCGATAAAAGAAAAGCAAGTGGTACTTTTCTGCTACTTGAGTAAGAAACAGGTATACTGCTTCACTAGTAGCACATGTTTCTTTGTCAAGCAGCTCCAAAGTAGCGCTCGTTTCTCTTTTATCGCTCGCTTTAAATAAAATTTCTGGACACGTCAGAGCAAACACCCTGTATTTCAAGCCATATCTAAAAATTTATATGTAGTTAATTTATTTCGTTGCGTGTGTGTGTGTGTGTGCTAGCGCCGCGAAGCAACTGTGGCTATTAGCGGCATACAGATGGAGAGAGGACAGCAGGAAGGAGTGGGGGGACAGGAGGGTAAGTATGCGTCCTGGGCCGACTTCAGGGGGAACTGTGCCGACATTCGTCTGGAAAGTCTTCGGAAAACCCAGGGAAAACCTCAGACAGCACAGCCGGTGACAGGATTCGAACCCGTGTCATTTTCCGGTATCGGCGTGGGAAGTGATCATCTACATCCGAAGTCTTCGAGTAGCGTTAGTACACATATGTTTAACATGGCTATCCAACCTCATTTATCCAATGGTGTTGAGTGTCGCCCCTGGCGATGAAATTCCCTATTCCTTATATCTTGAAACAAAGTTCCTGTTGTTGTTTAGATCGTTTTTAATAATGGCATCCAAGTGTTCATAACAACCAAGATTCTTCGATAGCTTACACCGTAGCCTTCAGTACGTTTTCAAAAGAGCGGTATATCTTTGTAGTCTGGCAACAGATAGCTTGATCAGATCTAGTTATCATCTATCTTTCGATGCACCACCCGGCTATGTTATCAAGACCGCCCCACATTTTTTTGTGTGTTTTCTCAGAAACCGATTGAATTGAAATAGACGTTCATACAAAATCAGTCACACAGTAATTTACAGGTCGTAGGAATAATCAGGAACACACATCAGGAACACCATTATGACGCTGTGCAATGGAATCGGCAATAGATTCTCATTAATACCAAAGTTAGAGCACGGAAACACACACATTTTGTGCTTACTGAGGACCCTGAAACGTATCTGCATGTCTGGTAATACAAGCCATATGGAAACGTGATGAGTGTAGTGGCATTCGATGAAATGGGCGGACACCGGCTTGCCCAAGTGAGATAAAAAATACCCGTGGTCATTTTGTCTCATGCAAAGATTGGTGAGTGCAACGATTACTCCTTTACATGCACTGTTAAAACAGATCTTGACCACATAGCACGCTCCCAGCCAATTATAATTCCGAATGATACCATTCTGTTTCCCTATTTGCTAAAAATGGGAGGAGGCATCTATCTGGGATACATTATGCATGTCCCAGATAGGCTCCTCCCACTGTCCTGAACAAATCATTACACAGAATGATATCATTCTGAATTGCGGTTGGCTGGAGCGTGCTATGTGGTGAAGTACTATTTTAACACTGTATTGCGCTGCGTTTCCCACGTGCCCCCCCCCCCCCCCCCTCGTGGCGGCAGTCGAACGACGGAGGACACTGCGAAGCTAGTGTTGGCTTTCCGCTCAGTACTCTGAGTTCTGTGCTTTTAGCCGTATAAAATTGATATAATTAGAAACGTAGAATAATAGTGAGGACTAGAGAGCGTGATTTTTAGCCACTAACAAGTAGCGCTCTTCGCCGCATAAATATCGTTCTAGGCCAACCTACCTTCAGAATCGTATCGTTTTATCTTCCGATTGGATGGATAGTTCAAGGTGTGCGCTCCTATTCTTAGCTTATCAGGAGAGAGACAGCTATCGTCCGCAATGATGATTGGCATATTGGGAGCTATGCGGGTCAAGAGCGCCATCCGTTAGTGCCTAAAAATCCGCTCTCTAGTGAACGACAACACGATCAGTTATATTCTGACAATGAAGTGGGCAGGTTTTCCACTCTAGGAGTGGAACGCTACCCCATAGCTAGGGGTCTAATATGAGTGGTGACAATGATGAGGGATGAAGATGATGAGAGATGACGGCCACGATCGGAGCGGCGATCCTGATCGTGATCCTGATCTTGGGCATGTCTTAGAGCGCTGTTGGGTAGTGAAGCCATACAAATTTTCTCGTTGAAATCGAATGTGGTGTTTCTTAGGAACCGGATAGCAAACTTCGCGCATTTTTCCATACAGTGCAGAGCTCTAACTAATATACAGGGTGCTTAAAAAAACGTGTCATTCGGACTTTATAAAAAAACGGGGCGACGGAAAAATACGGGGTAAACGGCATTTGTGTGGCAACTGAATTTGCCACCTTGTAAAAATATTTTCATTGCATTTTAATTAAAAGAAATTGAATTTCTTTAATTGAACTCCAAAATTTGAACTCCAAAAAGCGAACTTAGTCAGATCCACCAAGAAATCCGCTCAAATTTGCCAATGGTACTGCCAAAAAAAAAAAAAAAAAAAGTCCCGAAATTGAGGCTTCGAAGTTTCAGGTGTTCAACGGCGCACAAAACCAGTCCGAAAGATCCGCGGAGAGGAGGACATGCTCCTGCCCCCATGAAGATGGAACAATTTATCGCCGGACCGGCGTGCAGCACGAGACGCGCCGGTAACAAGACGGATGACATTCCACCATACGTTGAGAAGCGGCAAAAAAAAAAAAAAAAAAGATTCCGTTTCTTTTTTTCCGCCCTCTTTTTTTTTCGACCTTCTGTCTTTCATGGGGGCAGGAGCATGTCCTCCTCTCCACGAATCTTTGCGTCTGATGTGGTGCGCCGTTGAATACCCGAAACTTTGAACCCTCGATTTCGGGACTTTTTTTTTGGGCAGTTCGATTTGCAATATAGAGCGGACTTCTCGGTGGATCTGACTAAGTTCGCTACGGGATCTCTCATTCCGTAAAAAAAACGTTAGGTTGACTTGGGAAATTTTGGAGTTCAATTAAAAAAATTCAATTTATTTTAATTAAAATCAAACGAAAATATTTTTGCAAGGTGGCAAATTCGGTTGCCACACAAATGCCGTTGACCCCGTATATTTTTTTTTTGACCCCGAATAACATGTTTTTTGAAACACCCTGTATGTCCTCTAATGCATTAGCTATGTCCTCGCAAAATACATCATTTGAAAGCGTTATTAATATGCTTTCGTTCCGTGTAAAGCTCATTAACGTCAGATATACGTTGCTCTTGAAAGGAGGGTGGATATTTTGAGCGCAGTTCTTGTGCAATACAAGGCACACAAACGGGAACGCAACTAAATTGGACAGTCAGAACTGTACTGAAAGAGACCATGTTACGATTTTTTTTTCGTTCGCAGTTGACAGAAGAGATGCTTCGGAACGCACGAGAGAGAATTTAAACGAAGAAGACATCTCCTCTTCAGTGTGGTAGGCGTATGAGTGCGGGCCAGGAGCTATGAACCGCTGTGTAGGAAGAAGTTATTTCGAGTTTATGGGCTGTTCGGTAAAAATTCAGTGTCCCTTACACAAATAGTTCAATACTTAATACTTTACAAGACACGTTTCGGATGCAACAAAAAAAAAAAAAAAAAGGAGAGAAGCAAATTAAGCCGTCAGGACGTTTTCCACTAATCCAGTTTCCAAAAGCTGGGGGTCCTCCATCCGACACGTTACAAACTCGGTAGTCATCCATATTAGTCATTCGTTTGCACTTTAACAGCGTCATTTCCGTTTTCTGTCTCTGAACTACCCTTAAGCTTGTTCCGGTTTCTAGTGAGCAGGTGCAGCACAATGAAGATGATACTCATCGCTGTCGCCAACGCCAAGCACAAGTACATCAACATCATTGGGAAACCTTCTATGAACGATCCGACTAGCACTGGTGCGAGCATGGCGCCAAAGCCGTCCGTAAATATAATCACGGACATCATCTTGTTGGTCACTTCCATGTAGTCAGCACAGAAGGAGACCACACCACCGTAGATGGCCGCTTGTCCCAGGCCAGATAGGGCCGTTCCAACCCACAGTACCGTGATAGACTTTGCGCCCCACACCGACAGCGCACAGAAGGCAAAGAGTAATGTCACGTTTGACGCGAGTAGCATTCCATAGGGAGACACCTTCATGGAAACCAGTGCTGCAAGCACTCTCGCCGCAGTGAACGTTGCGAAGAAGAATTCCGTTAGGTACACAGCGGTGGACTTCGGCATGTGCAGGTCGCTCTTCACACCAAAGGTCGTCAACATGTGTCCATAGGCGCATTCCATGGTTACGTAGGCAGCTATGTAGGCTCCCGCTAGGCCTATAAGAATTCTTGAGAACCGGACGTCACTGGCGGCGGATGATTGAACAGCGTCTGTGTCATTCGTCTGAGGAACCGCTGTGTCCTCGTTCTTCCTCTTATCAACCATGTAGAGGACAGCAAGAAAGACGACAACCGCAGCAAGGTAGATGGTGACGGCGAGAAAGGCATAGTGAATTCTGGATTCCGGTGTAGTTGCTGAAGAACGGCTGGTGACTGGGAAGTCGTCCACAGTTGGCGGCGTGCTGAATAGCGAATGGTTGGAGGTGGCATGTGGTTCGCTGTCGTGAGCGTCGACAGAAAGGAAAGGCTGGGCGAGTAACGGAGCCAACAGAGATCCCACGCCGAAGCAGAAGTGGTAGATATGCTGTGCCGGTCCTGGATTGGCTGGCCACAATTTGATGAGCAGGACCTGGGCACCTGCGATGTGAAAAAGAGAACTCAGAGGTCGAAGCTTTGCGAAATAAATTCCCACATCGCAATCAGTCATTATAGTCAGTCAGTATTGAGAGTGAGGTCGCTCTGTCTTAGGAGGAGAAGCGTATGCCATTTTCGTAGAACTTTTCATGCACGTTGCAGAAAGCGTGTGCCGCCGATTTTGAACACTAAGAAGACGACATGATTTCGAATTTCGTTTTAGGTGCATTATTCAGTTAAGCGGTAGGCAGCGGAGAGCTAAAATGCTCCTCATCCCCGTGGAAAAGGGACAAATTGGAGGCGTATATGTGGGACAGAAAGAGAGAGAAAGATTGACGCGTATAGAGCTGGGCCGTGTCCCCTGTTTCAGTGTGACTCGTTTTCCGTGTTCGTCATGTACGAGCTAGTCTGTGCCCTTTCCATTTTCGAGACTGGGACAAGGCTTCGCAGTTAACAGTACGAAATGAAACTGCTTTTTTGTAGCAGCTGTAGCACTCTTAAAAATGAACTTCACCACATAGCACGCTCAAGGTCAACCAGTGTACAGAGTGATGCCTTTATCACTCTTGATTTGTGGAATGCACGGGGTGCACGCCTTTTTGTGACAATTAATACGTATCCATAAGTGTCACAAACAGGCGTACGCCGTTTTCAACAAATCAGGGCACAGAACGATGCCACTCGGGCTGATGGTTGGTTAGAAGCATGCTATGTGGTGAAGTTCGTTTTTAAGAGTGTAGGAGCTCCAATGGCATGCTGAACCCCATAATGCTGTGAGATCGAATTGTCCACCCCCCCCCCCCCGCACTCTTAAAAATGAACTTCACCACATAGCACGCCCTAGCCAACCATCATCCCGAAGTACAACGTTCTCTCCCTAGATTTGTTCAAAACAGGAGGCGGAGCCTATTTTGAGCCTCCCGTTTTCAACAAATCAGGGGCGAGAACGTTGTCATTCGAGATGATGGTTGGCTAGGAGCTTGCTATGTGGTGAAGTCCATTCCTCTACCCCAGTGGTTCTTCTTCCGAACGTTCCGCCAAAGCAAGAAACCTTATTCTCTTTCTGCAGAAGGAAGACATTGCTCAACGACCCATCTAATACTTTGCTCTCTCCGACGAACTCGTGCACCCTCACCACATCCCCATCCTCCATCCTCCCCTACCCTCCGTCCGTCCTTTCTTTGTGTTTTGTGTGTGTGTCCTGCCCCTCAGCACGTCCAGCATGGTCCCACACAAATAGACTGACTCACCTCTCGTGGAAATCTACTCCCAATTATATTCTATTGCATTCGTACTGCATGAGGACCAGCACTCGAGCTCACGGGGTTTTCGTGTTTGTCTATATTGACGTTGTGTTTCTTCGTGGCTGCATCTTTCTTCACTTCAGTGCCCTCATGGGACAAACACACTTACAAAAACAAAATTAGAGCACTTATCATTCCAGCATATATCCATTTGTATGCTAAAAACCGTCCAAATTAAGGAGATTCACGTATTTCATTAGCAAAACACAGAGCGGCATACATAACAGCGTAAAAACGACAAAAAAATGACAAATAATTATGCGAGTAGAGATGTACACAGACGTTGCGTGCTATCCATATGCGTATACTCTAAAACCAGAACTTCCCCGCATAGCACGGTGTCCGCCAACCATTGCAAAGAATGATGGGGGGGGGGGGTATATGTTTATTCACACAAAAAAAGAATGACAGGGTTATCGCTTCTGATTCGAAGAGAGAGGGGGGCGTACGCCTTTTTGTGGCAATTTGGATATATGAAAATTGCCACAAAAAGGCGTACGCCCCCCTCTCTCTTCGAATCAGAAGCGATAACCCTATCATTCGTGGCAATCGTTGGCGCACACCGTGCTATGCGGTGAAGTTCTGTTTCTAGAGTGTACTTGATTGCAAAATTTCTCCTGTCGACAAACTGGTGTACACATACGTTTAATTTTTTGCTTCTGTGCTAAGCCAACACCACCTAGATGGAGAAAGTCTGCGTACTCATCGACGTGACGTAACAACTAAGGGTCATCCAATCAGGATCGTGTTTTCAACGACCGTAGTGAATCACGAACGCGCGTTCAGCGGTTGTAGTCATCGAGACGAACCACGTGAGTCGCATGGGCGGCCACTGTCGTCTGCGATTAGCGAACGTCTCCGCGTACTAAATGTAAATACAAAATAACGCCCATATTTGTCTCAAGACTGATTTTCTCGAAATCGCGTTGCACTTTTAGTGTACACACTCTTAGAAACGAACTTCACCGCATAGCAGGCTCCTAGCCAACTACAATCTCGAATGATATCGTTATCTTCCCTGATTTGCTGAAAACGGGGGGCGTACGCCTTTTTTGTGAAATTATGAACAGCATAAGTGTCATAAAATAGGCTCCGCCCCACGTTTTCAACAAATCAGAGACTAGTACGTTGTCATTCGGAATGTTGGTTGGCTAGGAGCGCACTATGTGGTGAAACTCATTTTAAGAGTGGAGGTTCAAATTTGTGAAGTTAGCTAAAATAATTTGCGAGATCTTGAATAGACCTTTTTAGAAAAGCAAGCGCCACCTATAGCACGGAGGGGCTCATGGGAACTTCCAGAGTCTTCAAGCATTACGGGACGGCCAGAGGCGGAGGTAGAGGAAGAAAACAAACATTCCCCGTGTGCGCCGCAGCATCGTCAGCCCGAGCAAGACATAGACGAAGCAGACGACAAAGCAGTGTCCCTCAAAGACCCCATGGTGCTTTGCGCCGCTCGTTTGGTGGCGTGCGCATCTTTTTAAAATCGTCTTTTTCCCGAACTGCGAATCACAGTACGTACACTCTACAAACAGAACTTCACCGCATAGCACGCTGTGTGCCGACCGTTACCACGAATGGTACACTCTTAGAAATGAACTTCGCCGCATACCACGCTCCTAGCCGACCATCATCTCGAATGATATCGGTATCTGTCTTGATTTGTTGAAAACGGGAGGCGTACGCCTGTTTTGTGACAATTATGAACAGCATAAGTGTCACAAAAAAGGGTACGCCTCCGGTTTTGAACAAACCAGGGCAGATAACGATATCATTCGAGATGACGGTTGGCTAGGAGCGTGCTATGTGGTGAAGTTCATTTTTAAGAGTGTAGGGTTACCACTTCTGATTCGAAAAGAGACGGGGCGTACGCCTTTTTGTGGTAATTTTCATATATCAAAATTGCCACAAAAAAGGCGTACGCCCACCCCTCTTTTCGAATCAGAAGCGATAACCCTATCATTCGTGGCAATGGTTGGCGCACAGCGTACTATGCGGTGAAGTTCTGTTTTTAGAGTGTAGCAGACGAATTCTGACGCCATGTGTCCACGTAGCGAAAGAGGGAGAGGAGGCATTCAGCAGGCTTTCTGTGTCTCGGTGGTGTTGGTTAGCAACCACCTCCCCCCCCACCACCACCACCATGCCGCACTATAGAGACGTATTTGATATGGGCACAAATTTCGATCCGAACTGAAGCTTACCTGTGTCAAAGGCACCTAGTCCGACGCCATTCAAGAAGCTGGCGAGATAAGCCAAGTAGAGGTTCACACTTAACGGCAGGAACACGAAGGTGCCAGACATCAACGCCACAGTGAGGGTTATCAGCAATTGTTTGTTACAGGTGTCGAACAGGTGACCTCCTGGACGGATGAGAATGTCCATCGTATTGTGTCTGTTATTTCAAAGACACTTTAAAGGAATTTCATTTCACCGGTGAGATCAATGTGCCTTGACATTCTTAAAAGCGTTGGCTTGTGTTGACTTTGTTTCGCTTATGAGGAAACCTTCAGCTTACTTAAGCCTCAACGCACTAGTTTGTACCATTGAAACAAACTGTTTCTCTAATGAAGTTTTATTGAACGCCTTAATGTTTTGTGAAATACTTTGTTTTAATGTTACAGCGGTGGTTGTACAATTTCAGCATACAACCGTACGATTCTCACGCACCCAATCTAGGGTAATCGCAGAGAAACAACAGCTAAACGGAATCGAAGGACCAGCGTTCAATACAGATCGGCTATTTAGACAAGATGCCTGTTTTCTCCCTGCATCCGTGTAATACCTCCTTGACCTTCAGGCACGAATTATGAACTAGGAGACACTTCTAAAAGTGCGTCTATTTTACCTGCAATTGCCTATATCGAAGTGCGTGTCTATAATGGCTTGTGGTACATGGAATCTCTTTCTTGTTGAACATGACACGCGTATAGGCAGACCAGCAAGTGTAGGTTTGACGACGTTAACATTGACTTCAGTTTGAGTTCGTCCTGTGTTTTCTCTCAAACCCAAGTCAATGTTAACGTCGCTCTTTTCGCATCAGGACTGGGAGATACCCGGGTTCGAATCCAAGGGCCGACTGTAGTGTCTGGTGGTTTTCCTGGGTTTTTCTCAGACGTTTCCAGACACATGTCGGCACATACAGTTCCCTTAGAAGTCGACCCAGGACGCACATTCCATAAGGGCGCTAGTCGTGACATTGCCCACCTCCGTGAACGGACAACGGCGAGCCCTTTCTCGTGTTTACTTTCGTTTTGCCTCTTTGCATGCATCTCGCAAAGCTGATGTCGCTTCCTAATACTAATTGAAGCACAGTTTTTTGCGCGGCTAACACGACGTGGCCATTCTGGATGCCGAAAGGCGTTCAAGAACAGGACGCCCAAAATCACGCTGGTCCGACAATGAACCGGAAACCCGCAACGAGCTCTGTCCACGGGCAGCTTTCAAAGACGACATGACGCCAAAGGATTCAGCTCAGAGCTAAAAATGTGATGCTAGCAAAGGGGTGTCCTCCAATGCATTGCATCATGGACGAAAGCGTGCAGGACAAATGCAATGAATTCTGTACAGATCATGGTCACACGTTGCAGTAACGTCACCGCACACGTGACCTTAAAGATGGCGGCGCCCGTCATAGTCGGCCAAACACTTTGTAAAAAAAAAAACGCGTTTGTTGTTTCTGTGCGCCGTTTTGGACGACTTTCCACCTCAGTAGTTTTTTTTCTTTGTCCGATACTCTGGCCTCTGCTGACCTCGCCTCTGCTGACCACTTTCAAAGATATGATGACGACCCCGCGTTAACACGCACTGAGAGGATGCGATGCACTGAAACTATGGAGAAATGAGCTACCATGTCGTGGAAGAAGCACCGTGTAGCTTACGTAGGCAAAATACCATCATCTCTTGCTTATATGCCGACGGGAACATGTCGCCAAGCGCTAAAACGACATGTAAAGAAGGTCACATGACCTAAAGACGACGTTTTCTATGCGTATGACCAGGACAAAATGGCGGTTTCGCGAAAAATTACCGCTTGAATGTAGTTATAAAAAATGGTGGCTCTATGTCACGCGTGCCCGAATTGTATTCCCTTTTCGCTCTTTCTGTGAGCTTCGTGTGGTCACTTACCAACAAGAGATCCTACGAGGGTTCCGACAGACCGGCTGGTCATCAGATGGGACACCGCTCCGATGCTGGTGTCATACAGTTCCTGCAGGTCCAGCAGGGCAACTCCCGTCAGTGACAGGATGAAACCCTAAAAGGACCGCAGACGAAAATAAAAATACACTACATCATAAATATACACATAAATTGCACATAAATACAACAAAATAACGTATGACATGTAAAACATTATTGATCTGAAACAAATCAGCAATGTAAAAATATTTATAATGAATATATTTTCGAATTATTTAAGCGTATGTTCTATGACCTCGCCCTCTGGCGATGAAACAGCTCGACTATGTCATGAAAATAAAGGTGGTGTGGATGACCCTCGAAGCACTGAGGAACATTCTTCGCGCGCACGACAGATGACTATATTTGGATGAGATACCGGTGTGTGGAAGGGCTGCTGGGCTGCGATAAGCGCTGCACAAAGCTCCAATTTTGGCATGGAAGAAGGGATAGTCTGCGTATTGACACCAGACCCATTCTCCAAAATACTTCGGCGGAAGATGCACAAAGCCTTCTACTGCTGCGTGGGCGCGATATCTTAACATTATGCCTTTTAGCGACCCTCTGATCATGGAAATGTTCCATAGCAGACGACAGGGCCGATGGTTTCGTCAGCTGCGTGCGCAGTACGGAATTTCCGACATTGCAGCGCTGCGCGGCGGAACTCCTGCTCCATGAGCAGCTCTGTTCCCTTTCAACCACAATATTTCATATGGATGTCGATCGTGTCAAAAGGATACACTCTGATCGTGTCCATGAGAAAAACCCCCGGGGCAGGTGACGTGTGAACATGGAATGAGAAATTATTTTCCTAGAAGCACCGTAAGACGGGTCACGTTACCTGAGAGTGTCAACGAGGACGCTTTGCGCACGCCACTCCAGGCAACTGTAAAACAGTGAAGCGATGACTGTGGCCTAGCTCTATGGCCGCGCCGGTGGAACTGAGGAGCAAGTGCTCCAGGAGCATGTCCATCCTCGTCGTTGTCCACCAGCCGCCACCTCACTCCCCCTTAGACGCGGACCGGCGATAAAGCAGATGTCCACAACTTCACTAGAGGATGGCAGCGAGGGCGACCGTTTGAAATGCACGGTAGAACAGGTTCACGGCACGGCACGGCACGGCCGCACACGTTGGCGAAGCATCACAGCTGATGAGTCATCACGATCCGTTAGTCCGAGAAGAGCAGGAAAGAGAGTGAGGCGCCGGCGAAGTGGTGGTCCTGAGGTGCCGCTACCGGCACGGGAGCCAAAGCTCTGAGAGTCCCAGGGGAGGAGAGGGTTAGGCTGTGCGAACCGTGGAGAGATGCGGAGACGCCGGCTGAAGCGTGCCGTAGCGTCGGTGCCGCGACCGGCAAGTGAGCGCGATGCTCGAGTGTCGCGACCGGCAGTAAAAGAGCGCCGGGGTGCGGTAGTGCTTTGTAGGAGACAGCCCGTAGGTCGCCACCAGTCCGCTTGCCGAGCTCAGGAAGCTATTTGGGAACGAGCAGAGGATGCTGAATGCAATGCAATGCAATGAGAGCCGTGGCAACGGGTCAGTACACGTGAGGTTGAGGGTACGTGGAGAGCATCATGCTCGATAGGTTGCCGCGTCACAGAGCTACTGCAGCCGTCGGACAGATAGTAGTAGAAGGGCTTCCAGGCTGGAGAGGCAGCGTGCAATCGGTGCTGGACTTGTGGAAAGGTTGCCAAATTTGGGATGGTAAAAGGGCCGATCTGCGTCGAAATTGATGTTCATCGTCCGGGTAACCAAATGTAGAGAACGATGGTGTTCCCCTACATGAGTCCCGACCGCCGATGACCGTGGCCTAGCTCCATGGCCGCGCCGGTGGACCTGAGGAGCGCGTGCTCCAGGCGCGTGCCCATCCTCGTCGTTGTCCACCGGCAGCCATATCACGGCTCTCGGGAGGGGGGAGTGGGGGAGGGCTGACTGGGAAATCTGTCAGTTCTTGCTGGCTTCTCCTCTCTATAGAATTCCTCACTTCATTTTATAGACTCTATCTAGTATCTATCCACTGCTACTTTCTATGCACTTAATCTCAAGAAACTGTATAGAAGTCCTATTGACAAGTTATGATTTTTCTAACTCCTCTGGCTACCCGCCAATGGACCGCGGACATTCTCCCCCCAGCCATGCTGAGCAGAGTTGATCCAGCGCTCGCTTTCCGCATGCCTCGACATACCTCTCGTCAAGATGCCGCATTAGTTCATCGAATGCGCCTCGATGCGGCTTTTGCAGCGCAGTGGCGTTTCCGCTAGGGGCAAGTTGACTCTCCCCACTGCAGTCACTGAGGTGCTGTAGAAGATCCAGAGCACATTCTTCTCCATTGCCCACACTACCAACCTTCCCGAACCGTACTCTATGGGTCCCTTAAGGAGCTAGACTATCGCAGCCCTCTCTCTCACGAAATTGCTTGGTCCCTGGCCACATCCAGCCCACCAACACTCAGCCCTCAAAGCTCACCTTTATGGTGCTGCTCTCTTCACCTTTTTGCATACCACAGGACTTTGATCCTTATTGTGAAGGGGCTCATTATTTCATTCCCCGCATCACCACCAGCAATGGGGTAGAGTATCGCCCCTGGCGATGAAACTCCCCACTCATCATCTTGTAATGAAGTTGTTGTTTCTAACCAATGCTGCTTTTTACCTTCTATACACGAGTTGTATAAACATTCTATACACTTGCTACAGACCCATGTGTATACACAACTCCTCGATAAGTTGTATTTGCCCTAACGTGTCAAGAAATTATATTTCAAGCGAGCGATTAAAGAAAAGCAAGTGGTACTTTTCTGCTACTTGAGTAAGAAACCGGTACTGCTTCACTAGTAGCACATGTTTCTTTGTCAAGTAGCTCCAAAGTAGTGCTCGTTTCTCTTTTATCGCTCGCTTTAAATAAAATTTCTGGACACGTTAGAGCAAACACCCTGTATATACATGTGTCTGTAGGGAGTGTATAGAAATACACAATGTCTATACATGGATCGTTTATTGCGAGTGAGCGAGGGAAATGCGCGTTTGCGTTGCACAGCGCATGCTTGATTTTCTATCATGCTTGATTTTCTATCAATTTTCAGCTAGTGAGTGTCTCGAACCAAAACAAGTAAGAAACACAGATGTTACGTTGATGTTGAATTGATACTCTAAGCTACTCCTCGCTTCACCGTTGTTTGTATGTGTAACTGATGTAACCTTAGACACGTCACCCTTCGATTTGACTCAGCGGCGAGCATGACTCCTGAATTCGCGGAAGCTCTCACAAGCACTATACGTATAGTATCTGTTCTCACTGAGGAAGAAAGCTCATTCCCTTTGACTCAGGAATACAAATAGGCAAGTTAGGGTTAACAAGCGGGCTAAATGGTTAGGGGAAGTTTAGAAAGATGAGTACACAATCTTCTGTGGCTCATCTCATATAGTCAACAATACATCCCTTTCTACGTGCGCTATTTTTTTAACTTGGGAGTCCCTGTATCTTTTGTTTGTTCGTGTTTCCAATTGAAACACGTTCTCCGTTATTCGAAGTCCGGGAAACGAACAAAGAAAAAAAGCAGGAGAAAATGAGTGGTGGCACAGGTTTTAAAAAATGGCAGAAGGAAGAATGCTGATCGCTACTGAAAACCTTTGGTTTAGATAATTATTTTCAAGTAGTTAGGATTCCTATCCCCTTCTATAGAAATTGTATAGACAGTAGATAAGACTTTTTTGTCAGAAATCCTTGCCATTTTTAATATAGGCTGCATACCTACTATGTATACAGGGTGTTTCAAAAAACGTGTCATTCGGACTTGATAAAAAAACGGGGCGACGGAAAAATACGGGGTAAACGGCATTTGTGTGGCAACTGAATTTGCCATCTTGCAAAAATACTTTCATTTCATTTAAATTAAAATAAATTGCTTTAATTGAACTCTAAAATTTCCCAGGTCAACCTAACATTTTTTACAGAATTAGAGAGCCCGTAGCGAACTTAGTCAGATCCACCGAGAAATCCGCTCGATATTGCAAATGGAACTGCCCAAAAAAAGTCCCGAAATTGAGGCTTCAAAGTTTCGGGTATTCAACGGCGCACGAAATCAGACGCAAAGATTCGTGGAGAGGAGGACTTGCTCCTGCCCCCATGAAAGATAGAAGGTCGAAAAAAAAAAAAAAAAACAGGGCGGGAAAAAAGAGGCGGAATCATTTTTGTTTGCCGCTTATCAACGTATGGTGGATTGTCACCCGCCTTGTTATCGGCGCGTCTTGTGCTGCACGCCGGTCCGGCGATAAACTGTTCTTCATGGGGGCAGGAACATGTCCTGCCCTCCGCGCATCTTTGCGACTGATTTGGTGCGCTGTTGAATACCCGAAACTCTGAAGCCTCAACTTCTGGACTTTTTTTGGGGGGCAGTTCCCTTTGCTATATCGAGCGGATTTCTTGGTGGTTCTGACTAAGTTCGCTACGGGCTCTCTAATTCTGTAAAAAAAAAAAAAAACGTGAGGTTGACTTGGGAAATTTTGAAGTGCAATTAAAGAAATTCAATTTCTTTTAATTAAAATCAAATGAAAATATTTTTACAAGATGGCAAATTCAGTTGCCACACAAGTGCCGTTTACCCCGTATTTCTCCGTCGCCCCGTTTTTTTTATAAAGCCCGAATGACACATTTTGAAACACCCTGTATACAGCACAAAGTACGCGTGTATACACTCGATTCGTGAAATAAATAGACGTTCTATAGAATGTGATGTGCCAATTATCAGTTCATTGTCCATTCAAATGTGTTAATAACATGGATAGGATCTCAATAGACAGACTAAATATTTGTAGGTGTGTTGTTTATAGAATGTCTATAGAGAGTAGAAAACTTTTTGCAAGGGATATATATATAGACTGTCCGTTTGTGAAATAAATAGACGTTCTATAGAATGTAATGCGCCAATTATCAGTTCGTTGTCCATTCAAATGTGTTAACAACATGGATTGGATCTTAATAGACAGAGTAAATATTTGTAAGAGTCTTGTTCATAGAATGTCTATAGAGAGTAGAAAACTTTTTGTAAGGGATATATAGACTGTCCTTTTGTGAAATAAATAGACGTTCTATAGAATGTTATGTGCCAATTATCAGTTCGTTGTCCATTCAAATGTGTTAACAATATGGATAGGATCTCTATTTACAGACTAAATATTTGTAGGTGTCTTGTTTACAGAATGCCTATAGAGAGTAGAAAGCTTTTTGTAAGGGATATATAGACTGTCCGTTTGTGAAATAAATAGACGTTCTATAGAATGCGATGTCCCATTTATCCAGTTTGTTGTCTTTTCACATATATTAACAATATGTATAGGATCTCTATAGACAGACTAAAGATTTGTAAGTGACTTGTTTATAAAATGTCTATAGAGGGTAGAAAACTTTTTGTAAGGGATATATAGACTATCCATTTCTTTTACGGCGATACAGAAAGCGGATACGCAGCCAATAGAAACAGGAAAACAAAAGTAATTTTTGCGTCAGATCTCGTTTCTTAGTGTTTATGATTTTCGGCGTAACGGCTTTGTGCAGCGTCCTCGGTTGACTTCAAAAAATTATTGTGCTAACCGTGTGGAACCGCTATCACCGAGATTACCACAACCGTCGGAAACAAGTCACGATAAGTGTAGCACGCAGACTACAGAGAGCCTATAGTTGATTGCAAGTAGAATTGACAGGTATTAAAAGGTGCCACAAAATTTTTTGAACACCCCCTAAAATATGTCAGTTCTGTTCCAGCTCGGTTTCAACAGTGTCATGAAAATTTCGGTTCCGGTTCGGTTCCGGCAAAAATAACGGTTCGGGTACGGTTTTCGGTTCGGGTTCGGTTCGACACGCTGATGGGCTTGAGTTGGGGGGTTCTTGTTGCCGCTAGTACCGGGCAGTCATACAGGATGTGGGATGGATGAGGTCCTCGTATTCATCGTTATTACACGATTCGCATGTTGCGCCTTCTGCGTCAAATATTTCATTCAACCTTTTTCTAGGTATTGGAGATCCTGTACGCTTGGAGAAGGATCGCGCTTGCCCTGTCACCTCGATACAAGTCTTCCGAGGCTGGGCTGGTCTTATGCTGTCTGTACATGGTCAGGGTCTTCTTTTTTGTCATTGCTGCCAGTCGCCTCTTTCCCTCCACGATATTTATCTAATTTTTGGTAATTTTGAATGTACTTGTGGTAATATATCGAAGGTATCGAAACAGCAGGATGTTATGGGCTCCGTCTGGTACGTGGATCACTCTACCCAGGTAGCGCATCTGCACTCTTAAAAATGAACTTGACCCCATGGCACGTTCCTAGCCAACCATCATCCCTAATGACAACGTTCTCGCCCCTGATTTGTCGAAAACGGGAGGCGTGCCTATTCTGTGCCGTGCATAATAGACACCAAATAGGCTCTGCCTCCCGTTTTCAACAAATCAGGGGCGAGAACCTTGTCATTCGGAATGATGGTTGGCTAGGAACGTGCAATGTGGTGAAGTTCATTTTTAAGAGTGTGGCTTCTCGAAACGAGAACATGGACCAACCCAGTTCACTTTCTATGGCAAGGTTGGGAGTGACAAACGGTGTCTGGAGGAGCCATCTTCCAACTCCTCGTTGCTGGACCTCGAGTTGTTCTGTAATATGTTTCCTGAGGCATTACAACTCATTGGCGTACGTGGCTGCCGGGACTACCGTGGCATTCCAGTTAAGACTTCCTATGTGATGGGGTTAATAAGAATATCGGGCTAAGTGCCATGTGTATCCGTTGTATCCGTTATCTGGTCTAGGTTTTTGAGGAATTGTTCGTCATATTTTTGGAAGTAATCTTTTTTGTTTTCAAGTAGTACCCCGAGGTAGAGCTAGGCCGTCGTACCTGAGGCAACTGCCTTCCTACACTCTTAAAAAAAAAAGGGTGTACTTTAACTCCTTTACTTGCCACATATATAGCAGCCTTTTGGAGAGTACAATTACGCTCAAGAGGGTGTCTCCTCACTCCCTCAAGGGAGTAGCGTAACACCTTCTCCCTGCCGGGGAGTAATATATAAGAAAGTAATAAGAAAGGTGTTCTGCTACTTTCTTGAGGGAGTGAGGAGACACACTTTTGAGCGTAGTTGTACTCTCCAAAAGGGTGTTATATATTTGCAAGAAAAGGAGTTAAGGAGTCTGGCAAAGGAGTTAAAGTACACCCTTTTTTAATAGTGATCTCTACCGGTTCGCTGGATTTCTACCCATCTAGTATGTTCTGTAAGACGAAAGCTGGCATGTTTGTGTCATTGCCGAACTTCATTATGTTAGATTTCTTTTCTGGCTAAATCGCATGACATTTAATGTTGCCTTAGCGGTACAGATGTCCTAGCGTCTCCACCCCGGCATCGACGCAAGGCGGCGCTGACATGCAGTCACGCCACACGCTCCCGCGCCGTGGTGAAGCGTGGCGACGCCCGTACCCGTGGGGTGTGTCGCACATGCGGTTCTAGATTTTGAACAACCTGTCATTCATACAGAGATAGCTAGAAGACCAACCACCTGCATAATCTTCAACTGCTCGCACGAAAGCCATAAAAACACTGTTTCAGGGCTGTTGACGTAAAAGATTCGATAAGAGACGCGCAATGAAGCATGCATTGTCGCGGTTGCAACAACAGCAACTTTATTATTATTACTTACACACACACACACATATATATATATATATATATATACATATATATAGATATTCATGGAACGATGCGACAGCACCAGAGGACATTATATATATATATATATATATATGTTAAGAGGCGAATAAGACGGGAGAGACAGGAAGCTTAGCGTGTGGTTTTATAGCAGCCAAGCGAAAGAATGCGGGTGATATGAAAAACCCATTCCGCATTCTTTCGCTTGGCTGCTATAAAACCACACGCTAAGCTTCCTGTCTCTCCCGTCTTATTCGCCTCTTAACATTTGGTGGAGGTGCGACTTCGTCAGCCCCCTTTCGTTACCCGACCGTCACAAACCAACGCTTCGATCTCCCGACTTCGTACTGGAGTTGCGTTCTGGGCGTTCACTTCGCGTGATGGCTTCCCCCAATGCCTGAACCGGCGACGCTTCGCACGCCCGCGGGACAACGCAACGCTCCCGCAGCACGTCAGCGTGACCCGCCCGTATTCTCCGGCACGGGCACTGAGGACATTGATGATTGGTTAGCCGCCTACGAACGAGTAAGCAAGTTCAATGCCTGGGACGACTCCTCGAAACTAAATAATGTGGCGTTCTATCTGGTGGACCTCGCAAGAACATGGTTCCTGAACCATGAAAGCGAAATCAGCTCTTGGTCTGTGTTCCGCTCCCGTCTCACTGATCTCTTTGGACGACCGGCACTAAGAAAGGCCGACGCAGAACATAAGCTGTCACAGAGACTTCAACTGGCGAACGAGACGTTTACGTCATACATTAAGGAGATTCTGTCTTTGTGCAATCGCGTCGACTACACCATGTCCGATTCCGCGAAGATCAAGCACATTCTAAAGGGGATCGCGCCTGATGCGTTTAATCTTCTCGTTATGAAGTCCCCTTCCACTGTCCAAGATGTCATAGCCCTCTGCAAGGGACTCCAAGAGCATGCAGTTCACGCACTTTTGTCTTATCTTACAGCTGCTGTTATCGTCGAGGACGGAGTGCCCTGGCCTTCTTCATAGACAAAACAACTGCATGAAACAAAACTTTTCTGATTGCGCCGCTGATATCAACCAGTTCAAGACATGTGGAACTGCTTCGTGCAACGCCATCTACGACCATTTAAAACGCCAACCTCAGTGCTACAGTTTCAGTGGGCCTTTAGGCGGCAGTGAGAGCATACAGTTCACGCACTTCTGTCTTATCTTACAGGTAAATGTTCACACTCAGTCAAAATGTTATAGATCGGATGATCGATTTTTATTACTGCTGCCTTGCCCACCTGTGATTGTATCCTGTCTGCTCGAGTGTTGTTACGATTTTTCTAGTCTGTTGCTGTTAGCTGGGGATGTCGAGGAAAACCCTGGCCATAAGGGGAGCGGGAAGAATGATCCTCGAGCTGATGAGGCTGGTCTGGATGATAATGTAGACGATCTATTGAAGAAGTTACTGGATGGCCAGAAGCGCTTGTCTTCGTCTATTACCGATCTGAAGGTAAACCAAGCCTCTATTCACACAAAACTAGACAGTTTTGACAACAGACTAAGGGAACTGGAGAATTTCGCTTGAAACTCCAGCAGCCTTGTTGACGAGATTAAGAAGTGCCACGATAACATGAGCGATATTCACAAAAAATTGGTAGCTTAGAATTAGCTGTAGACAATTTGAAGAACAGACAAAGTCGAAACAATCGGCTTGCTTTTGGTATGCCAGAAGCTGACGACGAATCGACATTTTCACTCTCTTCGAGTATTAACCAGTTGTTCAAGGACAAACTCGATCTAAACGTCAGCACCATTGAGCGTTGCCACAGACTAGGCAGGAAAACAGCCGGTAGTACACGACCTGTTATTCTTAAGTTAGGGGTCTACCGTGAGAAAATTGATATACTTCGTAACTCTCGGAAGTTGAAGGGGAGTTCCTTACAAGTGAAGGAAGATTTTTCACGGCGAATCCGAGATATTCGATCAAAGCTGTGGCTTGGCGCTAGTGAAGAGAGAGAACGTGGAGATAACGACAAACTGCGGTTCGATAAGCTTTTTGTTAATGGTGACTGTTACAAGTGGAACGATGTACGTAATGAACGTGTTCTTCTAAGCACTAGGCGAAATGAACAACAGTATATAATTGACATGAGTGTGACCATGCCTTGTAAATGTAAATGCTAGAAGCATAGTAAATAAAGCCCTAGAACTACAACATCTTATCTACAGCCACGCACCTGACATCATTGCAATCACCGAGACCTGGTTATCGGACTCCATTCTTGATAGTGAATTTGTTCTGTGCAATTCGAAACGACAGGTCCTCTCGCGGAGGTGGTGTCGCTTTGTTGATTAAGAACGTGTTCCAGATCACGGTTCTTCCTACCTTAGCGGCTATCGAGTTAGTCTGGCGTAAAGTTCAGCTGTATCGGCAATGCTTTATCGTGGCTTGTTTGTACCGTCCTCCTGGCTCAACCACTGACATCTTCTCCATACTTGTAGACAACATATATAGAAATCATCTGTCGCATCACAAACGGTGAATTCTAATGGGTGACTTTAACTTACCCTCCGTACGTTGGAACACCCTAATAACACGCGGGAGAGATAATGCCCTCGGTCAATCCTTAATTGACTTCGCCACTAGTCTCGATTTGATCCAGGTTGTTACTAGTCCTACGCGTATCCAACGTGACACGTCAGCAATCTTTGATTTAATCTTTCTTAGTTCCACTGTTGCTCGTCTTGGTTACAACTGTAACGTTACTGAAGGCCTTTCTGATCACTTAGGTGCAGTCGTTCACTTGAATATTAGTGTTCCCAGATCCATTTACAGGGTTTCTCAAATTCTCGATCATACGTCAGCCAATGATACCACTATTATTGACGAGCTATCATTTGCATTCGACGACTTTGTTCGTCTCAGTGAGTCAGCTGACGTTAATACCTTGTATGAGGCTCTACGAAGTTTCGTATCAACATGTGTTAGTCGTTTTGTTCCAACGAAGTTTAAAAAATGTAACGACAATAATCCGTGGATAACTCGTGACATTTTGCACCCCAGGCGTCGATTAAATAGAATAAGGCGTTTACGTGCCCGCCACTTATCATCACACTATTCACATACTTTGTTTAATTCTCTTAAGCAGTCACTTAAGACGAAGATGCAAGCTGCTAAGCATTGTTATTACAATGTCTCACTCTATAATTTTCTAAAGACAAATCCTAGGAAGTTTTGGCGCACAATTCGTCCTAAAGAATCTAACGTGCACTGTTTCATAATCTGTGGAGATATTTCCTCTGATGCTTCAATCATTTCCAACCACTTTAACCACTTTTCTTCCGTATTTGGTTCACATGACGAAGGCGGTACAGACTTCGTTCTAGCCGATGAGGTTCCTCCGATAAACGATCTGCATTTCTCTGCTTCTGGCATTTTCAACCAGCTATTGAATCTTGATTCTAAGAAGAGTAGTGGTCCCGACACAATTTCAAACGTCTTCTTGGCTAGATATGCAGAGTGGATGTCCAAATACTTAGAAATAATATTCAATAAGTCGTTTAATTCTGAGCTGGTGCCTGATATATGGAAGAAAGCTATTGCTGTGCCTATTTTTAAATCAGGCAACAAGCAGCTTGTACATAATTATCGTCCAATTTCAGTAACGTCTACCGCCTGCAAAGTATTTGAACATGTATTATGTAACCATATAAGCGATTTTTTGGAGTCCCACTCTTTGTTGTCTGAGCATCAGCATGGTTTTCGGCGTGGGTACTCCACTGTTACACAGCTTATAGAGTTTGTCCACAGTCTGGCAACTGACATTAATAGGACTAAACAAACAGATGTTATATTCATTGATTTTAGCAAGGCGTTTGACCTTGTATGCCACCGTAAACTACTCTTAAAACTGCAGTCCTTGCTGAAGAACTCGAAAATTGTATCATGGATTAAGGATTACCTTTCATGTCGATCACAGTGTGTTTTTATAACCAGTGTACTTCCGCAGGTGCCCATGTGATCTCTGGCGTCCCACAAGGGTCTGTGTTGGGACTGTTTTCACTGTTTATTAATGGTATTGCTAAGGATGTTCCAGCGGAGATAAGGCGTCATCTATAAAGACGTGACTTCACGTAGTGATCAATTATTATTCCAAGAGTCTTTAGATAGAATCACTGCGTGGTGCAACAAGTGGGGCATGCTCATTAACTTCGGAAAATGTGTCAAAATGACATTTACACGCCTTTATTCTCCGCTCCTTTTTGAGTATATAATTGACCATTCGGTTATAGCATCGGTCGATAGTTACAAATACCTAGGTGTTATCCTTAACCCGAAATTGTCGGGCTTAATCGCTTCATCGTCGTTACGGTCGTTACAAGCTAACGAGTGGCGGGAAATTCAAAAAGGCAGGCGGGAAATTTAAAAAGGTGGGCACGTGATAAAACACGTGCACGGCGCTCTTCGCGCGATACGTGAAGGCCGTGGTATACGTCACGCGCAATATGTGCCCACCTTTTTGAATTTTCCGCCACTCGTTAGCTTGTAACGACCGTAACGACGATGAAGCGATTAAGCCCCCTGGGCACCACATATAGAAATGATCTGTTCCAAAGCGCTGAAGAAGGTTGGCTATTTGAGGAGGACATTAAAATTTGCTACACCTGAAATTAGGTTACTTGCATACAAAACGCTAATACGCCCGGTCGTGGAATATGCATGCGAAGTGTGGGACCCATACAATAAGTCTGATATTGCTAAACTTGACTCTGTCCAAAATAAGGCAGTACGTTTTATATTATCGCGTTACGATCCATGGTTTTCACCAAGTGCAGCACTTCGTGATCTTTACATAACTCCACTACAGGTTTGACGGCGTGCTCTTCGCCTTAGAACATTTCATTCTATTATTAATAGTAAAGTAAGAATTCCTTTTAGCAAATATTTATTATACGCTGCAACATCCTCACCCAGAAGTTCTCATCAGCTAAATATTGTCCCCATTTGCACCCGTGTTGACGTTTTTAAGTATAGCGTTTTTCCTTGTTGCGTTGAAGACTGGAACGCTCTGGATGGTTCTGTCCCCCAATTCTCCTATGAATACTTATTTGGTGCACTCCTGCAATAACCCCTTAAAGGGTGTGAAGGTCGTAGCTAATGGCCGAATGACGAGGCCGACACTGCAAGGACATTTCTGAGTGCATCCGCGGAAAAGGGTTGCTGAACGGAGGGGAAAACAAGGAACCCCAGTGCAAAGTCCAGACGACGACGGCGCCATGGTTTAGCGCTGCCAAAGCTACGAGTCTCAGAAGAAGAGATAAACTGATGTTCTGAGGCTGGAACAACATAGAGGGGACAGATACAAACAAAGCCTCAAATTGCCTAAGAAATCAACGATGAAAGATGAAAGTCACTGAAAAGGTTTTTAGTGCCTTGAGACTTCGCTTTTGGTGACAAGCTCGGTGATGATGTTCTCATTTATTCTTTCAAAGCGTCGAGGTTAGTGTAGTTTCCCTTTCTTTTATTAATAACGCGTCCTGGAGTAGCCAGTCCCGAGTGGCTCGAGACTACCATCTCCATTTTTTTCTTTTAAAATCAATCAATCGCTGAAAAGGTTAGCCAGCTGTAGGGATCGAACCCACATCTTCTGGATTGCCGGTCCAGGGCTCTACCAATTGAGCTAAGCTAGACTTTCATCTTTCATCGTTGATTTCTTAGGCAATTTGAGGCTTTGTTTGTATCTGTCCCCTCTATGTTGTTCCAGCCTCAGAACATCAGTTTATCTCTTGTTCAACAGGTGCCGCTTGCGTCGATTTCCGTCGTATGAATGTGTGTATGAGTGAGCAAAAATGTAAGAGTGAAAGGAGGGTGAGTGAGAATAAGTGGCTCGTTTGTCGTCCCTTCAGATGACGCACCCCGAAAGTCGCTGGAGAGGCGTGTTAGCTTAGCTCAATTGGTAAAGCCCTGGACCGGCAATCCAGAAGGTGTGGGTTCGATCCCTACAGCTGGCTAACCTTTTCAGTTACTTTCATCTTTCATCGTTGATTTCTTCTACGAGTCTCGCAGTGCAATCAGTCATGGTTTGCAAATCTCATGGTCCGCCGCAGCGGACAGACAATCGGGATATTCCCCATCCGCCCACGGCCGAGCGTTAATCCCACTTCAGACAAGGACGCTCCAGTCACAACAACGTTATTGTTCAACCCAGTAAAAGAACCGCGACGTTGGGCGCGGCCTTTATAAGGATACGACAGCAAGAGGGAAGGGGACTCCTGCAGCGGGGACTCTACCAGTCCACATCTCCATTTGTCCCCAGCCGAGTTTTGACCAACATGTAAATAACAGTGTGTATGATAACTTGTAAATAAACCCTCGCATATCACGGCAACTTAGTCTGGGTTCCAGTCAGGGACAGGCAGCAGGAACAACGTATCCGGGCCCGGGAACGACGAAAGGGACGACCAACTCGGACGAGCGTCAACATCGTCGGGGACTCCGGAGGATCAAGCACAACAAGGCTTCTTCTACTAAGGGGTTGCAGTATGTTTAAATAAATAAATAAATGAATAATAAATAAATATATATTATTCGCGATTGCACGAACGTACGGCACAAGCAGATTTTAAATCTTTTGAGGGAATATTACAGTCTGGAATATTAATAGTCGTAGTTTACTTCACCTATATAGTCGCATCATATATACGTGCACCGACATCAGTGCATCCGTGGACATAATCGAATATTGCATATATCATCGTACAGCTTTCGTAGGCGCACATCTTCACGGTAAAAGACCCAGGAACAGCGGTGAGACTTACCGCCGTATTCTTAAACAAGCCTCGACTCGACGCTCCGCCTCGACTCCAACGAGTGGAGGAAAGTGGCGCTGCTCCACTCGAGGAGCCCATGCGTTTCATGAACCCGCTTCGGGGATTCCTCCGCCAAGGCGCTCCTCGAGAAACCGTCCTCGAATAAAGCTGTAGTCTCGTCCCCAGCCGTCTTTCGGGACCACTCGAAAATGTTAATTATCGTGCTTAAAACACACTTATGGCATGAAAAATAAATGTAATTCTTTACTTTATTTCGACCAACGTGCGTTACAAATACAAGCACAAAGGTCTGCAAGTGTTTGAAGAAGGGTGCAGGTGTTTCGAACAGGGAAACAGACTGATAGGCTTCCTAGGTTTCTGGTCTCGCAATTACAACCACAACGGCAGCAGCTAGCTTAATGGCATGGTCACCTCGTACCAAATAATATGAAAGATGATGTCACTGCTTGTCACTCTTCTATTATGTTACAATGTGTGGCGTGAATGACTGTTTGTTAGCGGATGGGTACGTTTACCCAACGCCTTGAGGGTAGCTATAAACAATCAAACAAACAAAACAGATTTTACAACAACATCCCGAGCAAAGAATCGCGGAGACCATTCTTGGGGAGTCACCGCGAGCATGACGTATGAACTTTTATGGCCATCAATCGCGCTCTGCCTAAACGGTGGAGCCTGTTATCCCACCCAACAAACGGAATTCGTACTATTGGAACAACAACTGCAAAAAGAAAAAAAAAAGGAAACGAGAAAAAAAAAACATGAATGGAAGATTTGTTGAGCCGTTTCAGTGATAGCTGGAGCAGGGGTTGGGCCACCTTGATACAGTATAAAGATTACGGAAAAACATTGAGGAGGCAGATCAGATGTCCAGTCAATGCACTGTTGATTTTTTTTTGCACCACTTTTTGCGTGAAAACATCCTTCAATCACACCTTCTTTCGACAGGCAGCTGTAGCACAGGAGGTAGAGGCAGCCCACGATTGCACACATTTTCCTCCACTGGCAATGTATCCAAAAGGCTTCGCACTGTTTTCTTCATGAAACGGTACCGTATACCATATGAGGAACTCGTGATCATCAAAATGGTCAAAAGGAGTTTGATGGCCCCTTATTGAACGTTGTCGCTCAGTGGTAATGTTGTCAGCACCCAGTTAAACGCCATCGTGGCACAAAACGCAGTCGATGGACGCAGCGAACGACCTGTCTTCCGCCATGACACCAGCCAAACTCGAGTTGAGGAGCGTTCTCGAGGTAGCACCGATGTTACCTCGAGATTTTCGAGGAATGCACGGAGGAATTCCTCCACTCGAGGAGCGTTTCGAGTCAAGGTCGATTTACGAAGCGCAAAACCGGCCTCGAGGAGCAGCTCGAGTCGAGTTTCGAGTCTAGGCTCGTTCAAGAATACGGCGGTCAGTTAACGATACAACTGGGAAACGGATGGCGTTGTATCACACGGTTATCTGCAGTGTCATCCGACGGAGGTAACGTTCGTTCGGGAGATATAATATGCGATAGAGGACGCGTCATGCACTAAATTTTGTTCAGAAGATTACATTTCACTTGTTCCTTCTGGACCAATCGTGAAAATAAGTGAGAAAAAAAGATGACACGGCGCTATGTCCTATGCACTATGTCCTATACAGCCTGTTCAGCCCCGTGTACACGCGTGGAATCGCGGTTTTTATTGTTGCTATATTTACATCGCCTCTTCTAAGAAGACATGATATGTGCGATTCAACTTTGGCAGTCGCGAAAAAAAGCCAGGCAGCGGGTGTTACCTCCCCAGCAGGCAGGAAACTAAACACTCATCTCTTAATTACTGGTAAATTGCGTTAATCCCTATAATCTACATAAGCACGACTTATGGGCGACTTGCCACTAGACCTCAATTTCTTTACATTTCCTCATGTTTTCTTAGACGCAAGTGTATACATACTTGCATTAATACACCGCATACGGATATGTATGAACGCATATATGTGTGTCTATAGGTGCGTATATGCAACAAAGGAGCTCCATAACATAAATCTACTCCCAATTTGAGTTTTGAGTTCCGTAACATGCACTTTCGTTCTGCCGCTTTTTGTAAGTAATAGGGATATGCCAACCGAATCCTCCAATCCTAGGCAGGGATTCGAGATTCGCGAATCCGAATTCCATTGGCCAAAACTGCGAATCGAATCTTTCAAATCCACCAACCACATTTGTTTGTTTCTTTATCAAATTGGCGCTTTTGGAGTCCGCCGAGAGCCTCATTGGCCGACAGGTGTTTTCCTGTTTGTTTGTTTGTTTGTTTGTTTACATTACTCTGGACTGAAAGAGAGACAGCAACTGTTACATTGCAAGTTTAAAAGTAACCAGTCCGTATTCACCAACTTACTTAAACTATTGGTTTTGTGACGTCGGGTTTAAAACGATCACGTGAGACTTTCGTTCGCCAATCCTGGATCACCACCCCATCCTCTACCACCTGCTGCTGTGAAGCCAATGGCCACAGAAGGCACAGTAAGCGGGTTTCGCCGCCGCCAAAAATAGTGCCGCCGCTGGCATTTCCCGCCAAGTTCCGGCTATTTACTTTTCATTGCCTCCGGTCCCCCTCGTGACCTTTCTCGACTATGATCATTTAACCGATGGATTCGCCCGCGTTCGTTTCTCCGAGGCGCTGACCCGTCTGACCGTTGTGTAGCTGGCGTCTGTGGGCAGACGGTGATTTCGTTTCGTGGATTTCGAAGACGTTCGAGCCATGGACGAACGCCTGAATGAAAGGCAAGCAGACAAACGTATGATGCATGTCAGTGATCAGACGTTTAATACTGTCGCCTAACTGTGTGCGTGGAGGTACGCCTTGTCCCGTATTACATGACTTTCTGCCGGTTATCTGTCATGATGAAAGATGAAAGTCACTGAAAAGGTTAGCGAGCTGTAGGACTCGAACCCACATCTTCTGGATTGAGCTAATTGCGCTAAGCTAACACGCCTTCTCAGCGACTTCCAGGGTGCGACAACTGCAGGGTGCGCTCACTTGAGGCGTTGTATGTGATTGTCCCTTCTATGTTGTTCCAGCCTCAGAACATCAGTTCTCTCATATCAGTCATGATCTGGTTGATGATTCTGCATGGTGTTACTTGTTGCGTTCTGTTCCGCTATTTGAATGTGGCTGATGTTTAATACACTGGTGTGCATGAAAAGGAAAACAGTGTGCATCGCGTACGCAGGGCTCCTCGAATTTTGTCATTAGTCGACATTAGGCGCGTAACGATAGCATGTCTTACATAGCGTATTCAGCCAATTAACGTTGCCTGTGCTCGGGTTTACCATATCATTAACAGGTTCCTTTTTTTCATTCAGACACCGAGAGCTGTTCGTGGCCCTGCGATCAGCGAGCATGTGTCACCTGAAAATTCTACTGTTGTGCTGGGATGAAGCGGGTGGCGTCTGCGACTCATCACGTGCTATATATGTGTATAATAACTTTCTCCAAACCGAACACGTTCCCTTAAGGATTGTATAATATGATAGTCGCGCGTTCTGTTGCTCCGCACTATGTATTCTTTATTTATTTATTATATATATATTTATTCTGCAGTATTCTGTAATAATCGTGTAGATTTACTTGCATTCAAATGCTGCTTGCAATTCAATTGCTGCGTGTTTATATGTTTACCGTGTCAATAAATTTGTACATCTGAGTTCCTTCGTCTTCTGGATTTTCATTTTCTGCTTCCCGATAATAGCAGATGGCCTGGTGAAGCGCTCGGAACAGGGGGGGGGGGGGTGGGAGAGAGAGAATTCGAGTGAGAGGTTATGGAGAGGGCACGCACGCACATGTGCAGTTCGATCAGCCAGCGCGCGCTTTTTGGCGCCGTTTTCCGGCTACTTCGTCGTGATTCGTTACGGATGATCACGTGGTCAAGGGGGGGGGCGGTGGTTTAGGTGGTGGATAGTTACTAGAAGCGCCCAGGAGACGGATTTGATCACAATGGGAATATTTGCCTCAAATGTTCCATTTCGATCATCCACCCAAGCTACTTAAACTGGTGGTTTAAGCCCCGTGCATTTGAATGGGACGTATTTTAATCTAGGGGAGGGGCTAGTTTAAGGTCGGTCTAAGTACGTTTTGCAACTACTATGGACCTGTGTGTTCAAAAAACTATCATAGACTGGTTGCGGTAGGTGGTGTTGCACTAATTCGAAGTTAGCTGGTAAAAATTAAGCAGAATCGTTTTAAATGCACGGTTACTAAACAAAAACGGCGTAACGCTTGACCGGGGGTACGAAATGCAGCTGTTGTTTATAGAAGGCGCTATTGCGCACTTTTTGCATGACAAACGTAAAAAGCACCGTCAAAGTGTGGTCAAAGGGAGTGACATCGACATGTGCCACTGGACAAAATTCATATACCAAGCCAAGGGACCGAGAGAGCGTGCGGATGGCCGAACAACAATGTGCATCTTCAAAAACAAAGCATAAGTAGTGCTGGCGCTTATTCTGCGCGTAATCTCCTGTGATACACACTGTAAGCGCCCCCATCATTGTACAGTAAGAGCGATAACATGCTATATGGTTGTTGCGAGACCCGATGGAGAAATTGAGGGGCGTTATCCACTGGCATGCTTATCAACCATCCCAGTACCTATCATCTCTTCGCAGCGTGTCTAATCTCCAGAGACATTTAACAGTGCAATAGGACTGATCGTAAAGTGCGCTAGCGTCTTGCGGCTGTTGCGTAGATACTGTCAAGGCATGGAGATATTGCATGTTGTTGCACTACACTGAACACGAAATCTGAGCAGATTTTACGTTCTCAGATTATGAAAATACCGGAGCGAAAGTGAAGGAGATCCCCATTTCCCTTGAATTCAAATGCAAGCATAGATGAAATTGAAATGTGTGTTTTACTTATTTGAGCATGCCACGGCAGAACGAACCAATGAAAATCAGTTATTCAGGTATCCTGTTACCACTGCTACATTAAAAAAACATACAAAGGGACAGCTGCTTTCTTATATATCGATTTATCGTTCGGTAACAGCAGATGTGCTTTTGTAGGGCTGCTTCTGCAAAAGACACTACACAGCAATGTCCTAAAGGAGGTTGCAAACGTTTTGGAAGCATCATTACATTTGTAGGTACATAACTATGACCCATCACTGACAGCTTTTCTGCATTGTATAAGCACATATATTTTGGAGATCCTGTCTTGAAAATTTCTGCTATGGACTCATTCACCACAACAACTTTGTATCCGTGAGCTTTTTGTTTATATTCAGACAAGAAAGGCTATTACGTAGTTCTACAAGGATGACTTTTTTCACAGAAGCGTGCACTCTGGATATCCTACTCAATTAGTTGTCAAGGTCACATGAGAACAGAAATGAGCAATGGCGCACAAGGAAAAAAAAATCCTTGCTGCATTCCACATGCTGACTCCACCAATATATCTGAGGTGTGGTACTGCAGTACAGTTGAATTGCACAGTAATAAAGGGCAATGTGTACAGAAACTTTGAAGCTCCCTTGCTCCCATTGAACTGCACTTAAAGTTGAGAATTAGATCAACTGCAATTACTGCATATAGCACCTTCCAGATGAATATAACAAAACATAGGCTATAGACTCATCAATAGATCGTATTGACAATTATAATAGGAGTAAGCTGGTTCATGCAACATCAAAATGGAAACGTGGTTCTCCCATACTGTAGCATGAGCGCATGGATAAATTGTACATGGCCACATGATAGTTGTCAACTATTTAAAATAAAGTTAGCTTGTTTTAACATGGGTACAGATTTGTCCAGCCAGTGCAGCCGTTTGTATCCACACTGAGCACACGAGCACGTGGAAGAACATGCACCCATGTTAACAGTAGCTACCGTTCTTTTACGTTATTGACACTTGCCGTATGACCACATAGTTTATTTCTGTGCTCGTGTGTTCAGTGTGGATATAGACGACAATAGTAAAACAGGGTAAACAAGCACCCATGTTACACTAGCTCTCTTTCTTTTACGTCGTTGATAGCTGTCATATTGCCACAGAGTTTATCCATGTGCTCATCTGTTCAGTGTGAATACAGCGCTAAACAAAAAAATTGTGTCTCTTTTGAGTCTCCTGAAGCTCAAGGCTTTTCTTTCAACCAAAAATGTACGCATGCTGTTCTGCATCGTTTTGTGAGCAGGACTGTTAAAAATTGCTCGACGCACTGCAGCTTTACACTGGTGTGATCTGTGCACATTTCTTGTGTAGCCTCATATCCTGTACAGGTAAATCTTAAGAATCGAAAAACACATCCCTAAGGAATCATGCCACATGATTTATCATACACACCTGCATCCACATTTCAATCATGCTTCTATTGATCGCAAATGCCACAATACCTCTAATTGTAATAGGAAAATTTATTGACGGTAACAACACACAACATACAACACACCCGAAACACTACCCTCTAATTTGGCTGTGTTGTGCATGTCTTCAACGTGTTCTGAATAGCTGAGTTACAAAATAGTGAACCAGACCAATATCCTGCTAATATGCCATATGTGTAGTACATCACTTTACCTTCAATTATGTTACAACTTGTTCTCCTTGCACCAGCTAAGGTGCATGCTAAGTGTCCACGGTTTTTGCTGTATGACATGTCCTGTACATTGGTACTCACATTTCACACGAGTTCTCCTCTTCCTTGACTCGTACTCCACCCATAATTGTACAGCAGTGAGTGGAGGATAAACAGAATGAGGGCATACAACGGTCACAAAGTTCTGGTGTAACTAAGAATGTGTCATCAGCATCATGACAAATGATTCTAACATCTATGTATATGTCATTCGAAACAGTGCCTGAATGCTGTTGCAATACAAGGTACCACGTACATACATTTACTGTTAGGAAGCTTTCACATCATCACCAGGAGAATATGTGGCGTCTCGTGCACACTGGTTTCACTGCATGACTGGCACCAAGTGCCTGTGACGTATGATTGCATATCTGTCACACCTGATTATTTGTTTGGTTTCACGAAAGCATTTCTTCAATGCCATATGTGAAGAAAATAACTGCTATACAAATTTATTGCTATTGAAATATGTGGCTGGCATTAGCTTAGGCATACCATGCCATGCCCCACAAAAAAACATGTTCACCATAGGTTCAGAAATCTTGTGGTTGTGTGTGTGGAATTTCTCATTTCTTTTTAACGGGAAATTCACACTACTACTGTGTCTTTTTAGAACCCCCCTCTCCCCCACATTTTCTATGGCACTCTTAGGGGTGCTAAAGTTCAGTAAAGTAGACCGAAGTAGTTACATGCTCTTCTTGTGTGCCAACGTAATGCATATGCCCAGAATCTGTGAAACTGTTGCTTTGGGTGCTGGTATCTTGCAAACCATCTCCCATATGTGATGTATTAATTATCAGAAGTTGCCTGAAGACTCTGCATGTTCACCACTCATTACTGAAGTCAGATTGTTAGTCATCAGAGGCATCTGCATTATTTTACCACGAATTCAGCATTGTGTCCCATACATCCGCTCCCAGGCTTTGTCCTTGACGATACAGTACACCATGCTCACTACATTAAACTGTTCAGTTGCATAGATTTGTGCTGGCACAACTGAATCAATATGTCGGCTTCTGCAAAGTGACAACTACCAATGTGGCTAAAAAATAACTAAAGTTGCGGAAGAAAGATATACAATCATGTAAATTTTAACAAAAGTAATACAGGACATTGTAGCTAAGATGCACATGATTTCAAGATGCATCCTTTTCTTTGTATAAGCTTATTTGCATTGCGTCTATTTTTCCACTGCAGACTTCCTCTTACGGTATGATACAGATCAATATAGAAAGCGAGCAGGCAATAATCAGTGCTGCTGTTTGCTGTGCCACTGAGATTTTATGATAGAATGAGCATCTCTAGGTGCGCCTTGCTGTGGTATTCCACTGTGTTGTTTCTCAAGAAATAGCACAATCTCTCAGTACAAAGGTGCATAGTCAAGCTGCGTAACCACACAGTGCAGAAATGCAGCCTGTACAATAATTTTTCATAGCTTTATCAGCTGTGTAAACAACGAAAGCTAGTCAAAGCAGGCCACAAATGTGGACGATACAAACATGTAAGACTCGAACGCCCAGTTGCTGAGTCGCTTGAATCATCGTATGTATTTCAGGATGACTGCAAAGCATGGAAAACTGGGAATAGTCTGAGAACTATTGCATGACTGGAGAACCAGAAAAAATGTCAAGAAAGCGGTGAAGAGCTGCTGAAGTAAAAATTCCCTAAATAAGTTTACACAATTGTACAGTGGCGATTATTTTTCTCATGGCGTCACACAGGCTTCTTATGTCATATGAAAAAAATTGAGTGCTCGGTGTAAGAGTGAAGTGATAACTGTAACTGCATCACTATGCAAATTTTTTCGTAAATTAAAAAAGCCTGAATAAGGAGTGATTTCAAAGATCGTAGTGAATGATGCAGTCGTCGTCCTTCTGTTCACGTCTTTTTGCTTCGGAATGAATTCGTACCAACTACCCCGCCCTCATACGCTTGTTTAGTGCATGATGTAATGTTGTCAGCCGTATTATAGCATGGCATGAGCTGTGGGGAGTTTTTAGGCATTGGTGGTGGTGATGGTTTGGCATGTAACGGTGCGATGATAATGCCAGTGAAATTGCTTACAATACCAGTATGGAGTGGAGAGAGAAGTTTGTAAAGAATGAGCATGGAAAAATAGATAAGTCCCCAACCAGGTGTGTAGAAGTGTTTCCTGAATAATATATGGCTTTGAACAAATAAGCACAACACAATTATTGTACAAAATGGCAGCACAAGCTTGTTTGTGGCTGATGTAGCAGCTGTTGTTGTGTGTGTTTTCTTTGGTCCTTTCCTGTTTGCTCCATCCTTGAAACACCACTATTGAAACCGGTATAAGATATCTTTCTTTATGAGGTATTTGGTTCATTTTAACATCTATACTTTGTGTACATGGTCTCAATAAACTTCAAATTCTGAATGGCTCGGATGCAGTGTAATGGCATTAAAGTATGGCCGTTTATTGTAGCAATTATTACGTCTGTGATGCCAAATGCTCATAGCAGATGACAAGCAAGGAGAAATGTATACATTAGGTATGTTCCCATTGTGTGAAATTTCATCAGACCAAGAGACGGTCGCAACGTAATGATAAATCTTTGTTGGCTGAACAGAACAATCAATTTAGTGCTTAATGATTTGTACAATAATCTTATATGCTGAAATGCAGAAGTAAAGGAGGTCAGAGGTAAGCACAGCACCCCACTAACAGGGGGTCACGACACTGGCAGCTTCCACGCTCACAAGCAGGGACGCCCTGGGTAACTGACGAAAACAGCGGTAAACAAACAAAGAAAAAACACACACACACAGGACGAGGACGTAAACAAGGCAGCACCCTAAGTACGTTTTCTGTACGAGTCACACTCCAAAGAAACACAGCCAGCAAAGAGATGGTCTAACGCGTTGCAGATTTGTGACACTTGAAAGCACCACATCGATTTCTTAAAACTATAATACTAAAAGTTATGCGTGTGGGAGTCACCTGCAGGATAAGGTCACCCTTGCATCAGTGTTCTTTCTGTTTACATAGCCTACAGTGATCAAGCACTTGTACACACGTTGCGAACATGATATCAGGCTCGAAAGCGTGTAAAAGACGCTGCTGGAATGCCCCATCAATCGAGAGGCTACCGTGATCGTTGCAGTTCACTACACAGGCCGCACAACTGACGATAAAAAAGCGATGGTCGATGCGGATGACGCACGGAGGAGAAGTAAGGAGAACGAACTCTGCCGAGCCGCCGTTGAGAAAGCGTGGTCTCGGCGTCTCGGTTCCTCGAGTCCAATTGTGGGGGCGGCGCGGCGCTCGCGCTCAGTCAGGTACCGCGCTCCTCTGAAATAAGCATGGAGGAAGGAAACACAAGGAGCGGCCCCTCCGACAGTTTTCTATCGGGACGAGCGTAGCCGGCACAGGGGTGGCATCCAGTGTATTGTTCCGTTGACGAAAGCGTGCTGGGCGAACGCAATGCATCCTGGACAGGTCGTGGTCGCACGTCACAGCAAACGTCGAGGCACACGTGACCTTAAAGATGGCGGCGCCCGTGATCGGCGGCCAAACCGTTTGCAAACAATGCGGTTGTTGTTTCTGGACGACGTTTTGGATGTTTTTCGATTACGGTAATTATTTTTATCCGATAATCTCGCAATAAAACGCGCAGTTTTACATATAAAGCCTCGTATTGTTGACAACTTCCAAAGATGTGATGACGACCACGCGTTAAGACTTACCGAGCCGATGCGATGTACTTAAACTAAGGTGAAATGGACTAGCATGTTGCGGAAGAAGCACCGCATAGTTTACGCTGGCAAAATACGGTCATCCGTTGGTGTTATGACGGTGAAAATATGTCGGTAAGCGGCAAAACGACATGTAAACAAAGTCACATGACATCAAAATGACGTCTCCTATGACATGCGACCAGGACAAGATGGCAGTTTTGCCAAAAGCACCCGCTTGAGGGTAGTTACAACAATGGCGGGTTTGTGTCACCCCTGTGGTAGCCGGCCCCGCATTGCATTCTGGGATGCTCCTGTCTACCACGTGACCGCTCACGTGACCCTCCAGACAGAAAGGCTCCAGCAAAGCAGTTCAGATGGCAGCATTACGTTGAACGCGTGCTTGCACTTTATTTCTGTGTGTTACAAATATTTACTGTTCTATTAGAAGACCAGTCAGTGTGCAGAACGCAAAAGGAGTACGCGGGACCGGAAACATCACGTGTGGCAACGGCTACTTCCAACGTGTGTACTTTTCTTGACTAAGTCGTTAAGAATGCCGTTCCATTAATCAGATTTGTACAACAACAGAAGATATGAAATGAATCTGCGGCATAGTTTGAAGTCCCAAATGAACAATTCAAGATGACTCGAAGACACACGGGCGACTAAAGCAAGTTACCGTGTACTTACGAACAAAACGCGTTCCCGTGGAGCTGCTTTCAGTTCAACGAGAGCCGCAGCCGGGACAGGAACACATTACCAGAGCAGGCAAAGTAAGCGGGTTTCGCCGCCGCGAAAATAGTGTCGCCGCTGTCATTTCCCGCCAAATTCCGGCTGTTTACTTTCCATTGGCTCCGGTCCCCCACGTGACCTTTCTCGATCATGATTGGCTGAGGCTCATTTAAACGGTGGATTCTCCCGCGTTCGCTTCTCCGAGGCGCCGACCCGTCTGACCGTTGTGTAGCTGGCGTCTACGTACGTGAGCAGACAGTGATTTCGTTTCGTGGATTTCGAAGATGTTCGAGCCGTGGCCGGACGCCTGAATGAAAGGTAAGCAGACAAACGTATGATGCATGTCAGTGATCAGACGTTTAATACTGTCGCCTAACTGTGTGCATGGAGGTACGCCTTGTCCCGTATATACACGCGTCCCGTATTACATCGCTTTCTGCGAGTTATCAGTCATGATCTGGTAGATGATTATGCGTGGCGTTACTTGTTGCGCTATTTGAATGTGTCTGATGTTTAATACACTGGTGTGCATGAAAAGGAAAACAGCGTGCATCGCGTACGCCGGGCTCCTCGAATTTTGTCATTAGGCGCGTAACGATAGCATGTCTTACATAGCGCATTCAGCCAATTAACGGTGCCTGTGCTCGGGTTTACCATATCATTAACAGGTTCCTTTTCTTTTTGCTTTCATTCAGACGCCGATGTTCTGAACGTTCGACGTTCTATTCGTTGCCTTGCGATCCGTGAGCATGTGGCCCCTGTCACCTGAAAATTCTACAGTTGTGCTGGGATGAAGCGGAGGTCTTCTGCGACTCATCACGTGCTATGTATGTGTGTAATAATATCTACTTTGCCCAAACCTAATAGGTTCCCTTAAGGATTGTATAATATGATAGTCACGCTTTCTGTTGCTCGGCATTTTTATTCTTTATTTATTCTGCAGTATTCTGTAATAATCGTGTAGATTTATTTGCATTCAAATGTTGCTTCTTGTTTATATGTTTACCGTGTCAATAAATTTGTACATGTGAATTCCTTCGTCTTCTGGATCTTCATTTTCTGCTTCTCGATAATATTAGCATTAGCAGATGGCCTGGCGAAACGCTCGGAACAGTGGGGGAGGGAGAGAGAATTAGAGTGAGAGAGTGTGGAAAGGGCACGCGGCGCACATGCGCAGTTCGATTAGCCTTTTGCGCGCGCTTTTTGGCGCCGTTTTCCGGCTACTTTGTCGTGATTCGTTACGGATGATCACGTGTTCAAGGGGGGCGGTGGTTTTCGTGGCGAAACTGTGGAAGCTACAGCTGCACTCCATTGCACATTACCATACGTCGTTTCTACGGCGGTGCTCACATTTTCACAATAAATTACTTCCAAGAAGCAAAATCACACGGAGAGCAGCGCAAAGCCTTGCAAAACCGAAACTTTAGAGGGGATCACGTGGTGGACAGGAATCAATGGCGATTTTGACTCAAGCGACCGCTAGAGGGTGGCTACGCTAGTCTGGAGGGAAGAGCCGCTCCTTGTGTTTCCTTGCTCCACGGAAATAAGGTTGCTGCTGCTGTAATGCATTCTTTCAGATGTACTTGTGTGTCCAGTGCAAGCAGCAAAAAATATTTTGATAAGTAAACACGCTTATCGTGTATCAAGGAACGATCTCTCTGTGAGTTTTTCGCCTACAGTTTCTGTTAGTGCAAAGCGAGAAGCTTTTATTTTAGACTGCGGGGAAGCCGCCGTGAAGGGGGATCCGCGTTGGCTTGACGGCTTGAATGTCTCCGTAAGCGTGGTGCTCTCCCAGTCAACCAGCTGTTCTATTTTTTATTTTTTATTTGAGATAAAACACGACACCCGAAGAAGCACAAAGGTTGTTGTCCGACATCGTACAGAATGGTACGGGTATTTACATCACCGCCAACGCACGACCACGAGATGTACATTGATGAATGGTTTGCATTGATCCCTATTAGTTCCCGGGAACACCTCGCAGTGTAGGGTAATGACGTCATTGGCTGGTTAATCCACATTTGCATTCCAGCCGTTGCACGAGAGCTTTGTCGCACGCGTTTCTACCAGCCGCTTCGTATGCTCAACGCTTTGGGAAACAGGAGCATTTTGTCGTGATTGTGATGCAATCTCTGGGATAGAGAGTTACATTTCGCATGCCACCATACACGAATTTAATACCAAGGTACCAGAATGCACTTCTGTCGCAGGTTTTGCACATGTGCGGTACAGGATTCAGTGCATGCACTTCCTGTTTAAGGAAGGGATCTCGAAGACTATTTTGATTTGGTGTACCGGGTGGTGGTGGTGGTGGTGGGGGGGGGGGGGGGTGAATCCCATATCTACTGGAATTAGGGCTTTTTAGCTTTTCTGGCAGGTGTATATTGGTGGTGTTGCAGTATTGTTCCTTTTTTTGTTTGGTGGTGGTAAAACCCTGGTGCAACGCTTTGAGCAGCATGCTTTATAATGTAGAAGTAAGTGTTGTTCAAGCTTTCAGTGTTCGTCAACATAAATTAGAGACTAGATCCCGACTTTCTTTTGCAGTTCCCAAAATCGAGCGATTGGCATGCATGACAAGAAATAATAAACTAAGTGCCAGAACCTTCGGAACCCCACCGTGTCCCATCATCAGAGCGTCCCGCCCCTCCTTGCACTCACACACACAAATGTCTCTTAACTGCTTGACACGTACGGAGATAAAACTTTCTCAGTCCCAGCTTATGCGACGACCCACATAACACGCGATTCCGGAAAGATCGCATCCGACGACTTTCGATTACAGAGCTTCTAACATACTCTTTCCTCCATACCATACAAATGTGGCCTTTCGGAACAATGTTTGCTTCATTTGGGGTATGTTAGCCTGTTAGCGCAGCGGTCAAAGTACGCGCGCACCAGAGAGAGAAGGGCACGATACCCGAGACGGCCGGGGAGAAGCGAGACGCGATAGAGGATTCCGTCGGAGGCATTCGACACTACACCTCTGGCAATGTCAGACGTTTGTGTTACATATTAAAGTTTCGTTGTTTTTTTCTTCCTATTTCCGATTCCATTTTTATCCGACAGGTAGCTTCCATCTATGAGACAAAAACAAGGTAGCAGAAACTGAAAAAAAAAGAAAGGAAATAAAAAAATAATTGTAGCTGACCAGACACCGTTGTTTATGCTTATCAAACAAACATTCGTTTTGAACGCTTTTGAGTAGAGTATTCGAGCACAGACGGCGCATTGCCGTGCAGGCGATTTCGCGGAGCTAGTACCGGAGCAGAGCCGTATATTAAAAGGGAGTCTGGCCATTGGAAGGAGTCACAAAAAGAGGCTCGACCTGTTAATCACAGTTTCGCTCCTCTGATTGGTTTGCTTTTTACCAAGGGGGTCGCCATGACACCATACTGCCACCCAAAATGGCGACGAAAACAAACACAGTGAAGCGGGGATTTCGTGACAAAAAAATTTCACAGACTAACCTGATTTTACGCTGCAAATGTACATCCCAATATAAATTTCTCGGAGATCAGTTTCAACTTATGCTCATCCATCAATATCTAACTGAAAATAATACGTTTTGTCGCCGGTGTTAGGCCTAGTGAACACGGCGATCACAACGAAACCGTAACAAAAACGGCGCTGTGCTGTACAATCTTATTTTTAACACCTGGATTTCATGGATATAAACATTCTTGCCTCTTATATTCCCACTATTCATGTAGATTTGTTTAAAAATCATACCGACAACAGAATGTGTCCCAGCAGGTGATTCTGCCGGCAGCCGTACAACGACGGAAGCAGACGACAATTCCCGACGTGCCTTACGCTCCCTAGGTGGCGCTTATCAAATTTGCACCAACAATCCACTACTTTTGCAGATTACGAGAGGTATCCATTTCAATCACATCCAATCCACTTGCCACCCAAAATGGCGCTGCCCATGTTGGATAAGGGGGCAAATAGTGAGGATAGGCTGATTGATAGCGCCCCATATTTCAAGACTTCATTGGCCGGAAAGCTGAAAAAGTGGGTGGAGCTTCAGGTATAAGCATGACCCATTAATGGCCAGACTCCCTTTTAATATACGGCTCTGTACCGGAGGGAACGCGAGCGCCGCGCCGCGGCCAACAATTGACTCGAGGAATTGCGACGTCGTTTTCCAGCGGAGTGCGGTCTCCTTACTTCTCCTCTACGCATCCACAATCGACGACCGAACACCGAAAAAAAGCACAACGATCACCTGCACGAGGATACCTACTGCTGCCTTTCAAATAACATGGCAAACGCTCTCCTTTTAGCGACCACATCAAGAGCTTGTCATTAAAAAATACAGAGGTAGGCATAACGCATGACCGACGGTTTCCGACACCCCCATCTGCTACCACCTGCAGCAACGCCAGCGCAGCCTGAACTTTTCTTCCGTCAACATCACAATCAAAAAACAAACGGCAGCCTTCCTCTTCACAATCCTGTCGTCTGCTACGTTCTCCCTCCCCTCGACCATCTCGTGCCAATGTCAATAGTGCGCATGCGGTGTGGTCACCCTTTGGTCAACCGCTCTTCATAGCCGAAGAGATCACGTGATCGATTTAAACCCGACGTCACTAAACCAATGGTTCAAGTCGGCTGGTGAATACGGACTAGCGGGTTTTGCTTTTGATCGTTGCTTAGTTTTATGGAAATAGTTCAGACTCGAGAATTTATGCATTTCTTGTAGTCGATGAACATCATGTTAAATAAATTACGTTTAAGAAGAACTATTATGGGTATATTTTCTTCAGAAACTCGCGGATTATTTCATTTATTTTTCATTAAACAAAGGCATCATACCTATTCTCCTTCAAAACACTTTTCACTACAAGTGTTTTCTTCGTGGCTTTTTAAACTCTTTTTAAATAAAGGATTCGTAAGATTCGTGAATTCGTTGAACCTTCCCTGGATTCGGATTCGGATTCGAAAATTTTTTTATTTGTCCCATCTCTAGTAAATAGTCAATGTAGAGTTAATCGCAAAGCGACAACGATATCCCAACAGCTCAAGAAAATTTCTGAAAAAAGTTGTTCGGTGGTGGAGTAGGATTGAACAGCTGGGAATGAACGGTTCTGAATTGTTCGTAATTTACTTAAACAAACCTGGAGGCTCACAATTGCTGCCACGATTGTCTAACTGTCCATATGAACCTGACGAGAGCCCCGGCGTCTGCCGCACGAGTGCCGTTTTTTCTCTCTCTCTCTTCTGTTTGCATAGCAGAAGAAACACGGTAGAATAGCATAGGTGGCTCTGTGTAACCACTAGTTCACCGACAAGCACGGAAATCGAACGACATACCAGTCCTGCGCATCCCAAATTGAGGGCAGTCGTGTGCGCTAATGCAAGCACCAGCGGCTTCTTCGGAGACATGATCCTTCCCTGTCACTGAGAGCAAGTCGCTGTGGGCGCCGTCGTTATCGCGGCTAGTGGGGGTAATAGAGTTCGCTCTTATTACGTGTGCTCAAAAGCATTCCCAGCTTTCGTGGACAGCGACGCCTTGCTACCTCTCGCGACCATTGAGTGAAACTTGCCGCCAAGATAATAGAAAAGTGCTGTAGCAGCTGTTCTATCCAAGGCATCGTAATATCCCCGAGGATACACGTTCAGACATCTATTCTAAGCTTATACAAAAGAAAAATATCGCTATACATGAAATACATTTGGTTCCCCAGACATCCCGCAATTCGGACCGTGAATACATGGGAGGTATGGGGATTTTCACGCAGGAAACGATTTCATCGCTTAATATCTCTGGTAATGTATGATGCACCGTAATATTCCCGTGGATGTGCGTTGTAGGGAGCCTCTAGATTCAACATTTAGAAGAAGTTTCAACGTCACTCAATCGTCTGCGGTTCCCTTGCACGGCAAACTTGGTAAACGCCATCGAAGGGCCTCTCACAACAACACCCATGTGTGGGCTTTTCTTTCTAAAGCGCAGGGTCAACAGATATTCTAACAAAACCAGATGGGATGCATTGCTTCAATGGAAGGCAGCGAGTACGCCGGTCAAGCCAACCTTCAGAAGCTGTGTCCCGCACTTTTGGGAATGCTTTGGGAAGTTTTATTATCAGTGTGTGCAATATAATTACGTGAACATGCACTGTTGTGTTGTCAGATGTTCTTAAAACCGAACGGCAATTGGTGATAAACAAAAAGTATACTCCTAAAATTTTCTCAAATACGTTAACACAAACGAATTCATCGAACAGCGACATCTTAATAATTAATATGACATGAGATAACGCTTCAAAATTCGTGTTACACCCGCGGGCGCATAATGTACCAACGATGCTCTCAAAATTATATCTAACTCAAGAAATGAGGTGAAACGCAGTTACTAAATCTAAATAAGCAGAGAAAAGTTCAACTGACGCCTAACGATTACTTCCCTGCTATACACCGCTACAACGCGGAGAAGCCACTTTGACTGTTTCCGCATTTTGGCATTTGGGCCAAGTTTGCCGTGCAAGGGAACCGCAGACGATTGAGTGACTCTGAAACTTATTCTAAATGTTGAATCTAGAGGCACCCTACAACGCACATCCACGGGAATATTACGGTGCATCGTACATTACCAAATATATTAAGCGATGAAATCGTTTCCTGCGTGAAAATCCCCATACCTCCCATGTATTCACGGTCCGAATTGCGGGACGTCTGGGGAACCAAATGTATTTCATGTATAGCGATATTTTTCGTTTGTATAAGCTTAGAATAGATGTCTGAACGTGTATCCTCGGGAATATTACGATACCTTGGATAGAACAGCTGCTACAGCACTTTTCTATTGTCTTGGCGGCAAGTTTCACTCAATGGTCGCGAGAGGTCGCAAGGCGTCGCTGTCCACGAAAGCTGGGAATGCTTTTGAGCACATGTAATAAGAGCGAACTCTATTACCCCCACTAGCCGCGACAACGACGGCGCTCAGTGACAGGGAAGGATCATGTCTCCGAAGAAGCCGCTGGTGCTTGCATTAGCGCACACGACTGCCCTCAATATGGGATGCGCAGGACTGGTATGTCGTTCGATTTCCGTGCTTGTCGCTGAACTAGTGGTTATACAGAGCCACCTATGCTATTCTACCGTGTTTCTTATGCTATGCAAACAGAAGAGAGAGAGAGAGAAAGAAAAAACGGCACTCGGGCGGCAGACGCCGGGGCTCTCGTCAGGGACATATGGACAGTTAGACAATCGTGGCAGCAACTGTGAGCCTCCAGGTTTGTTTAAGTAAATCACGAACAATTCAGAACCGTTGATTCCCAGCTGTTCAATCCTACTCCACCACCGAACAACTTTTTTCGGCAATTTTCCTGAACTGTTTGGATATGGTTGTCGCTTTGCGATTAACTCTACATTGACTATTTACTAGAGATGGGACGAATCAAAAATTTTTCGAATCCGAATCCAGGGAAGGTTCTACGAATCCACGAATCTTACGAATCTCGAATCTTTCGAATCCTTTATTCAAAAGGAGTTTAAAAAGCCACGAAGAAAACACTTGTAGTGAAAAGTGTTTTGAAGGAGAATATGATGCCTCTGTTTAATGAAAAACAAATGAAATAATCCGTGAGTTTCTGGAGAAAATATACCCATACAGTTCTTCTTAAACGTAATTTATTTAACATGATGTTCATCGACTACAAGAAATGCATAAATTCTCGAGTCTGAATTATTTCCATAAAACTAAGCAACCATCAAAAGCAAAACCCGGTAGTCCGTATTCACCAGCCGACTTGAACCATTGGTTTAGTGACGTCGTGTTTAAATCGATCACGTGATCTCTTCGGCTATGAAGAGCGGTTGACCAAAGGGTGACCACAACGCATGCGCACTATTGACATTGGCAGGAGATGGTTGAGGGGAGGGAGAACGTAGCAGACGACAGGATTGTGAAGAGGAAGGCTGCCGTTTGTTTTTTTATTGTGATGTTGACGGAAGCAAAGTTCAGGCGGCGCTGGCGCGGCTGCAGGTGGTAGCAGCGCGGAGTGGTAGGAGAAAACGACGTCGCAATTCCTCGAGTCAATTGTTGGCCGCGGCGCGGCGCTCGCGTTTCCTCCGGTACTAGCTCCGCGAAATCGCCTGCACGCCATTTGTGCTCGAATACTCTACTAAAAAGCGTTCAAAACGAATGTTTGTTTGATAAGCATAAACAACGGTGTCTCCAGTAACGAGTTAACACTTTCTCGTCAGCTACAATTATTTTTTCTTTCCTTTTTTCTTTCAGTTTCTGCTACCTCGTTTTGTCTCATAGATGGAAGCTACCTGTCGGATAAAAATGGAATCGGAAATAGGAAGAAAAGAAACAACGAAACTTTAATATGTAACACAAACGTCTGACATTGCCAGAGTGTAGTGTCGAATGCCTCCGATGGAATCCTCTATCGCGTCTCGCTTCTCCCCGGCCGTCTCGGGTATCGTGCCCTTCTCTCTCTGGTCCGCGCGTACTTTGACCGCTGCGCTAACAGGCTAACATACCCCAAAGGAAGCAAACGTTGTTCCGAAAAGCCACATTTGAATGGTATGGAGGAAAGAGTATGTTAGAAGCTCTGTTAACGAAAGTCGCCGGATACGATCTTTCCAGAATCGCGTGTTATGTGGGTCGTCGCATAAGCTGGGACTGAGAAAGTTTTATCTCCGTACGTGTCAAGCAGTTAAGATACCTTTGTGTGTGTGAGTGCAAGGAGGGGCGGGACGCTCTGATGATGGGACACGGTGGGGTTCCGAAGGTTCTGGCACTTAGTTTCTTATTTCTTGTCATGCATGCCAATCGCTCGGTTTTAGGAACTGCAAAAGAAAGTCGGGATCTAATTGATGTTGACGAACACTGAAAGCTTGAACAACACTTACTTCTACATTATACCCTAAAGCATGCTGCTCAAAGCGTTGCACCAGGGATTTTACCACCACCAACCAAAAAAAGGAACAATACTGCAACACCACCAGTATACACCTGCCAGAAAAGCTAAAAAGCCCGAATTCCAGTAGATATGGGATTCACCCCCACCATCACCCCGGTACACCAAATCAAAATAGTCTTCGAGATCCCTTCCTTAAACAGGAAGTGCATGCACTGAATCCTGTACCGGACACGTGCAAAACCTGCGACAGAAGTGCATTCTGGTACCTTGGTATTAAATTCGTGTATGGTGGCATGCGAAATGTAACTCTCTATCCCAGCGGATGCATCACAATTACGACAACAGACTCCTGTTTCCCAAAGCGTTGTGCATACGAAGTGGCTGGTAGAAACGCGTGCGACAAAGCTCTCGTGCAACAGCTGGAATGCAAATGTGGATTAACCAGCCCAATGACGTCATTACCCTACACTGCGAGGTGTTCCCGGGAACTAATAGGGATCAATGCAAACCAATCAATGTACATCTTGTGGTCGTGCGTTGACGGTGATGTAAATACCCGTATCATACTGTACGATGTCGGACAACAACCTTTGTGCTTCTTCGGGTGTCGTGTTTTATCTCAAATAAAAAAGAAAAAAGAGATCAGCTTGTTGACTGCGAGAGCACCATGCTTACGGAGACATTCAAGCCGTCAAGCCAACGCGGAGCCCCCTTCACGGCGGCTTCCCCGCATTCTAAAATAAAAGTTTCTCGCTTTGCACTAACAAAACTGTAGGCGAAAAATTCGCAGAGAGATCGTGCCTTGATACACGATAAGCGTGTTTACTTATCAAAATATTTTTTGCTGCTTGCACTGGACACACAAGTACATCTGAAAGAGTGCATTACAGCAGGAGGGTTACCAGACGCCAAAGCCGTAGCCCGCCAAGTGAGGGCCAGAAAGTAGCCAAAAAGTAGCCAAGTCGGATAATTTGAATATAGCCAAAATAGCCAAACACCTTACCGTCAATTTATTGGTGTATTTATATGAGGTGCGGTCGCAGGTCAGTCTTGCATGCCTTTCAGAAAGCAGAGCTCGATGTTGATGAGGCGGCAAGCCATCCTGCAGGAATATCGAGAGGGACGCCGGTGTAGCGAAGGCAAAATTGGCTGCAGGTCTCAAAAGCCCATACGTAACATAGCAAAACCACTGTGGCATATCAGAATGGTATCAGTTTAATTTACCTTTAAAGTGTGCATCTTCCTCCCATTCCTTTCTGTATCGCCGTGGGTACTTTCCGCACTTCCCGATTACAAGTTGGCCACTTGCCAGTGTCCGAAACGTGAGCGCCAAGAAAAAAAGAGGGCAGCTGTCCACACGCTTCAATCTTGGAGCAATGCCAGCACCATGTGCAGAGCGATGTACGCGCGCGCGTAGTTCTTTTCATTTTTCTCCTTTTTATTCTTGTGTTTTGCACTCGTACATCTTCCAGAAAGAGCGAGGGGCTGCTCCAGCCTTCAGAAGATATTGGCCACACACCGTACACTGGTCGTAACGTGTATTTGGTCTTTTGAGGTCGTTGCCTTTCTGGTACGCCCTTCTTTTTGCAACCTTTAATCGTCGTCGTGGAATATAACTTTGTCGGGACCCTTTCTCTCTGTATCTCTCTACGAAATGTGACCTTCAGCAGACAGCAGCTTTGTGGAAACAGAAAAACGCAAACTATGCCCGGAAAATATTGAAATAGCCCAGAAATAGCCAAATAGCCAAGCTTGAAAATTTCCCGCCAGACGCAACGAAAAGTAGCCAAATTTGGCGGTTTATAGCCAAATCTGGCGCCCCTGTACAGCAGCAACCTTGGCTGCGTTCCAATATCTCGCTCCCGCGAAGCCGCCTGACTAGGCAGCTGAGTAGACCAGACCCCTTTGCTTGTCACTATTGGAACAGGCTTGCCTAGCCGAGGCGCCTGTGGCGCCATCTCGTTGCCCGCGCAAGAAATGCGTACGGCGCAAGCGCAGCAGGACTCTGATGCGCTAAGTTTGTAGGACATCGTGCATAAACTGTCACCTTCACAACTAAACATGTGTTGCAACTCTCTACGCAGTTTTAAAAAACATACAACAATGTGCAACTTTACATTTAAAGCCAGCAGAAACAGCGGGCACGATGGTACCGTCAACGCGCGTCTCCATCCCGGCTGTCAGATGGTCAGGCGTATAACTAGACTGCATCGTTGCGCACTAGGCGGTAGCCGACTGAATAGCGGACTTGGCGAGATTTGGAACGAGACTTAACATGGCGGCACTTCCGGTTAGACCGCTAGGCAGTCGACTAACCGGGGTATTGGAACGCAGCCCTTATTTCAGAGGAGCAAGTACCAGACGGAGCGCGAGCGCCGCGCCGTGGCCACTATTAGGCTCGAGGAACCGAGACCACGCCAGGGGAATGAACGTGTAGTATAATCCTATTGTTGGGAAAAACTCACGTGACCTCAAGCGTTGGGCCAATCGTTGGACGTCGGTTGAGTAGCTTTTTGCTTTGCTTTTTTGTGTCTCCCTGGGTGACCTGTGACGCTGGCGAGGCTTTTTCTTTCCCATCTGTTCTCTCCCTGGCTTTGGCGGTTCTGGGCAGTTCAGGGTGGTTGTGGACAGGTCCCCCAAGGTCGCCATTTTCCCATGTATTTTTTCCTATCCCGATGCGTGCAATGCCGGAGGCCGTCCTTAGATACCCCATTGTTACCAGACGTTGGCATTCGTTGGATTGTAGCGCGCTAAAGATCCAGTTGAAGCACAATCCAAGCCAGGCCAAGTCACCGAAGGAGAAATGGACGACTGCGCCTGCGGCGCCTGGTACGACAGGTACGCTATGTGATGCACGCAGCCGTGCACTAGATCCTTCCGATCGCTCAACACGTTTAAAAACGGGACCAAAAAGTGAAACACGACACAGAAAGTTGTTATACGCGTTTTATTTGGATATATAAAGACTAGATTCATTCCCAGAAACAACAAAAACATTTTGCCGCTAAACTTAGCGCGCTGAAGTGATCAGGAACGGCAACATTGGGGTATCTAGTGGCGGCCTTCTTCGTTGCACGCTTTTCCGAGGTGAGTTTGGGGGACCTGGTTGTGGATCTCCGTTCGCGTCGAGTGAAATACTGTTTAAGTAGTGTAAGTCCGTCGAACTCAAACGTCAGGGGGGCGCCCGAACTTTGCAGACACCAGAAAACACACGAACACTTCGTAGCTTTGAAAAGAGACGACTATTTTATTTACAAAAAGAAGGGAGAGACAGAGGCACAACGAGCAGTGACAAGATGCGCCTCTCGGAAGACGTTGCTTTGGGTATCGGGTTACACTGACCCATTCGGGGACGTTCCAGCGAGGGGTGCAGGTGCAGCGCCCCATAAATAACATGAACTGGTTGACAAGCCCCCGTGGCTCACATGAACAGTCCAAAAAACACAGTTCGACTGGCATCGTCAACAACATTCTCCATTACGTTGTTACACGTTGTGATATTCGTCACATTCGGCCATCCTTATAAAATTTCGTCCTGGAAATTTCCATCATAGCAAAAACGTAGAGTTATACATTGCTAAATGAAGACACATAAGACACATAACAGGCTATGCTCTTAAATACATGGGGGTACGTCAAACATTGAACAGGTTATATGCCTTCATTGATTAACATAGCATTTGAAACATAGCATCAAGAATAAAACACTTCAATGTCAATTGAACATACGTGGTAAAATGGAATATGTTACACGCTTACGTTTACTCGGAATCCGAGACTATGTCGTCATCATCATCTTCATTCCCTGAACGCGAACTCCATAGCTTGAGTTGGCCGGGATGCGCCGTAGTGCTATAACGGCGCCCTTTTTATCCGCTCATAGGAGTGATGCGGCATGTGTCGTTAGGTAACATTGCATCGATGACCAAGGGACCACGATACTTTGGTTGGATCTTGGTTGACTTTCCGCCGCTTACTGGTACTCTTCACAATGCGACGATATCGCCAATTTCGTAACTTGGTTCTTTTGATCTTTGCAAGTGCTGTCGAGATTGCTTTTCTTGTTGTTGCTTTGTCGTTCTTGTTGCTTCTTGGCGGAGCATTTGTATGTTTTTGTTGAAACCTTCCTCCAAATCTAGGTATATTAGCCTTTGCGGCATTCATGTAGAATATGGCACGCATGTGCTCTCTTTCGTCGTGCGTTGCTCTGTATGGTTTGCTGTAGACTGGCTTAGAACCATCAAGTTCTTCGATTTTCATTCCAGCCATCTTTCTTTTTCTGAGTTCGTGGATGTCAAATGTAAAACCATCTGGGTAAGAGGTCAGCGATGTGATCAGATGTCTGTTTTGTTCTTGTGTTACCGTCGGCCCGCATTGAACTTCGAGTTCCATGGTACGTCGCTCACTTATGATATCCTCGACTATGAGGACTGGAGAAACATCGTGAACTTGTTCTACGCCCTGCTCCTGTGTCGTGCTTTCGTCAACGTCGCTGAATACGCAAGCGTGCGTGGAAACCTTATCCACTTTCACCGCTTTACCGAATGAAAGGTTCTTCTTTGTTGTTATTTCATCAGGGCTTCTGTGTATGATCGGTATTTGCGTCCTTCCATCTCGTAGCTCAAGCAGACATCCGATATCATGCTCGTGGAGGTTAAGCTTAACAGTCCCTGAATTATGGCTGCCTTCGGCCTTTACGTTGATCAACTGCACGGAGTTTAGCGATGATGTAATAGAGCTTTCGTTCACCAGAGTATATCTAATTTCACTATCATCCAGTGTGAAATCCTTAAAGGGGCCGTCCTTACGACTGTCGATTAGTTTCATGGAATTCTTCGCTTTAATCATGACAACGTTGTCAAGGTCGATCAGCGTTCGTCCCACGACTACGTCGTAATGAATGACATTATCGTTCACAACATAGGCTGGGACTTCAGCTGTGACGTCGTCGATGCATATCTTAATGGCGGTCCTGCCAATTGGCATGGTTTTCTTTTGCTCGAGTCCATATAGCGCATCCTTCTCAGAGACATCGAAAATTTTCAGTCCACATTTGGCTGCTGCGGAAACTGTAATCATGCTTACGGCACTACCTTGATCAATAAATGAAGTCACCAATATTTCGTCGTTGATGACGGCTTGTTTTACATATTTGCTGGGGCCATTGTCGCCGACGCAGAGGGATTGTTTCGTCGCTTTGTGTCTTCCCGACTTGCACTCTCGCTTTCCGTGACCATACTTGTTACATGACGTGCAAAACTTTACTCTCTTCTCCTTGGGGCAATCTTTAGCGATGTGATTGGCGTATTCGTTGCAACTGAAACATTTTTGGTTGCCCTGCGAGTCCTTTGCAGGGGCCCACATTCATCCTTTACGAGTCTGGATTGAATTTTCAGTTGCACTGATACCGACTTTTTTCTTGTTTTCGGGGGTTGATTTTTTAGCTCCTGTGCCAAACATGTCATTTCTTTCTTTTTCGAATCGGACGTGACGCTTTAGATCATGCAGTAGCTGTTCTAATGAGTTGTGATGTTTAGGCATAAGCATTTGGTACACTAACCTGTCGGCAATACCTAGAAGGATCATTTCCTTCGTTTCGTCGTCCTTTAGCTCACAGCGTTTACAGAGATGCATCTTATCCATAAAATAATCAAGCACTGATTCGCCCTTAACTTGAACTCTGTTGCGCATTTCTTCGTACTTAGTTACGGGATTAGTAACAGGCACAAACATATTCCTAAAATGGTACTCAAAATTTTCCCACGTGTTACATTCCTTTGACTTACTGCGATACCACGTTGCTGCAGGTCCCTTTAGCTTTGTCTGTACCACGGTTAGCCTCATAGGCTCAGTCCATTGGCACTGGATGGACAGCTGCTTAAATGTCTCTAGCCACTCTTCTGCTTGCTTCTCGTCACTGGCGCAACCGAACACATGGACCTCCTTGGAGATATCCGGCATGATGCGTGCAGAAGGGGCTTGACCATCGGTCCTCTTCGATGAGATGAAGTCGTAGAACATCTTGTCACGAACTTCGTCACGTTCTTGCATATACTTGATTACCCGTATTCACCAGTCGACGTAAACCATTGGTTTAGTGACGTCGGGTTTAAATCGATCACGTGATCTCTCCGGCTATGAAGCGCCATCCAAAGGGTTGACCATAACGCATGCGCATTATTCACATTGTCACGCGACGGTTGAGGGGAGGGAGAAAGTAGCAGACGACAGGAGTGCGAAGAAGGGAAGGCTCCTGCTTTTTTTATTATTTTTATTATGAGGTTGTTACGGAAGAAAAGTTGAGATGGCGCTGCTGCAGGTAGAGGTGTGCGCCGTAGGCATTTTTTTTCGGCGGCGGCGTAGAGCACGTTGAAGGCCCGGCGGAGGCGGCGTCAGCGGCGTCACGCCGATGCTGTCATATCGGCGTGCGCCCCGTGGGCTGTCAACATGTTCTCTTCTCCAACGGGGACGCACGAAAACCTCAGAGCGGGGGTAATTTCTCCATCATAGTCAACGCGACGGTGGCAGTATTTACTGATCCTTGCACCAAACAAGTGCGTCAGCACTGGATAGTATTATGAAAGAAAACCGAACACACAAAGGAACATTAGGAGAAGTAAAGTACTTCAAGAAGGTCGTCGCCCAAGAACTTCGACTGGGCGCGTTAAGTGCGCGTTATGCGCTGGAGAAAACAACATAGCTAGATAATCAGAACGACGAGCCATCCCTTTAATGGCAACTACACGTAACAGTTATACCGAGTGCTGATCGAATGTTCACAGGACGCCGACGCGTGAAAGCTCTGTCCACTGATCCAGTGGCTCTTTTGGGGAAACCATATAAATATGCGAACGATAGCAAACGATATGACATAAGGCGCACCCACCACGTCATTGAACAGTATTTTTGCAGAGGCTGTAGTTATCATGAATAAATACTGTAAAATCATTTAATTTCGCAGCCCTAAATTTTCGCGAATCGAGTAGGGATATATTCGCAACAACTAAATTTCGCGCACTCCACGAGTTCCTCGAATTTTCTCGATTCGCAAAATTCGCGAAAATTAAGGTCTCGCGAAATTAAAGGGTTTTACAGTATAAACTTGTCCAGAACGAGAGGGTTGAGTCTTCCATGCTTCGCGCGTATTATAAGCCCCGCAATTCCGCGATTGAAAACACCCTCTCTGATACAGATAAAATGGTTAAAAAGCAAGCGAGCTGGTGGCTAAGATCCATGACGAAAACCCGAGACTGGGAAAAAGACGAAAAACAGACGACACAACACAAAGTCTCAAATTGAGACTTTGTGTTGTGTCGTCTGTTTTTCGTCTTTTTCCCAGTCTCGGGTTTTCGTCATGGACCCTCTCTGACTGTGTGCTTTTCGCCGGCACACACAAAATGCACTATTTGCTACGCACTTTTCGAGCGCAGACAGAGCGACGGGCAATCCACGTGAGAGGACCAAGTGCTTTGGAGCAATCGAGCTGATTGGTGTAGGCGCTGATCTGTTGGTCAGATAGACCGCTTTCCAACCCAGATAAGGCGAAAGTCGCGTCATTTCTGCGCTCGGAAATGGCGTACTTCTTGTTTCGGCTCATTTGCATAGCGACATTCAGCGTCGGATATTTCAACACACGTGCGCGTTTAAGAATTTCTTAAACATAGAATGGCTTTCAACGATGAGTATCTTCCGTTCTGCTATCCCGTTTTTACGCGAAATTCCTTAATTAAAGAATTAATGAATTTGAGGTAATTAAGGATCTTATAATTACATACTTTCTTCGAGATAATATTCGCATGACCAACTCGAAAGCGGCATGTATTTCGTCCCGCTATTTTTTAAACAAAAATTCTGTGACGAATAAAAAACAAAACGCCCTGTATATGGATAATGACCAGTGCTATGGTGTTGGTGGATGACCGGCAAACAACCTGCAAGAATTGAATGACAAGTTTTCCTGGAGTTGTGTGTCTCCAGGGTCTACTATGAAACGAAACTCTAAAGCATAAACAGCATATCAGGAGATGAAATTGTCACTGCTAAAAACACCACAAATGAAGCCTGGAACCTAAGATGAAAGAAAAACCAACAAAATATTAGGTATGGGAGATATTCGTTTATAGAAAGTGGATCAAAATGGGCACGTTACAGAGCCGAGCCGATTTTTCAACATCGGCGGCGCGCCGACAGTTTTGGTACGGCGGCGACGGCGAGATCCCGACCTCCGGCGGCGGCGCTTCGGCGCGGCGGCGCACACCTCTAGCTGCATAGATGTGTAGAAATCCAGCGAACCGGTAGAGATGTAGGAAGGGAGTTGCCTCAGGACAGAAGCCGCCGATATTTCGAACAGAGACTATTCTTCTTCTGGGCACCGTCCTCATCATTGGCATGGTATTTAAAGGGTTAGGTGTGACGTGTTTAAAGGTTCATGCGAATTGTGGGTCAACAGCCCGGAGGGAAGAAAGGGTCCGTACGGGCTTCTACGGCCGGAGTGAACGGCTGCTTTGTTAGAGTGTGCAGGGGATTATGTGAACGTAGTGATCTAGGCTACAGACCGGTTACAGAAAAATGGAAGGTTCACGAACACGTGGACGAAACGGTACAACAGGCAAGAATTGGCAAGCATAACGAAAGATAAAGAGGTTAGTGGTTACGTGGGGAAAAATTTGCTCGTTCTGGAATTTTTCCCCACGTAACCACTAACTTCCTTATCTTTCGTTATGCTTGCCAATTCTTGCCTGTTGTCCCGTTTCGTCCACGTGTTCGTGAACCTTCCATTTTTCTGTAACCGGTCTGTAGCCTAGATCACTACGTTCACATAATCCCCTCCACACTCTAACAAAGCAGCCATTCACTCCGGCCGTAGAAGCCCGTACGGACCCTTTCTTCCCTCCGGGCTGTTGACCCACAATTCGCATGAACCTTTAAACACGTCACACCTAACCCTTTAAATACCATGGCAATGATGAGGACGGTGCCCAGAAGAAGAACAGTCTCTGTTCGAAATATCGGCGGCTTCTGTCCTGAGGCAACTCCCTTCCTACCTCTAGCTGCAGGTGGTTGCGGATCAGGGTATCGGTAATCGGTGGTTAGATCTACCTCTGTATCTGTTAATGATAAGCTCCGCGAGATATGGTTGTTATGGTCGCTAAAAAGGTGTACATAGTCAGCGTTTGCAATGTTATTTGAAAAACAGAAGTAGGTATCCTCGCGGAGGTGATCGTTTTGCTATTGTCAGTGTTGGGTCGTCGATTGTGGTTGCGTGTAATAATTTCATCCGCATCGACCATCGCTTATTTATCGTCTGTTGTGCGATATGTGTGGTGAACTGCAACGATCAAGATTGCCTCTCGATTGCGGGGGCATTCCAGCAGCGTCCTTTATACGCTTTCGAGCCTGGTGTCATGCGCGCAACGTGTGTGCAAGTGTTTGATCACTGTGGGCTATGTAAACAGAAAGAAAGTTGACAAGGATGGCCTTATGCAGCACGGGACTCCCACACACACAACTTTTACGGTGTTATCGTTTTAAGAAATCGATGTGATACTTTCAACGTGTCACAAACCTGCAACGCGTTAGAGTATCTCTTTGCTGGCTGTGTTTCTTTGGAGCGCGACTGATACGGAAGACGTACTCAGGGTGCTGCCTTGTTTGCGTCGTCGTCCTGTGTGTGTGTGTCTGTGTATTTCGTTTGTTTGTTTAGCTCTGTTTTCGTCATGTTACCCAGGGCGTCCTTGCTTGTGAGCGTGGAAGTGTCGTGACCCCCGTCAGTGCGGTGCGTTGCTGTGCTTAACTCTGACCTCTTTTATTTCTGCATTTCAGCATATCAGATTATTTTAGAAATCACTAAGCACTAAATTGATTGTTCTGTTCAGCCAACAAATATTCATCATTACGTTGTGACTGTCTCTTGCTCTGATGAAATTTCACGAAATAGGAACATACCTAATGTATATATTTGTCATTTGATATGATGCATTCGACACTGTTAAAATAAATGGCCACACTTTAGTGCCAGCACACTACGTCTGAACCATTCAGGATTTGTAGTTTAATGAGACCATGTACACAAAATACAGATGTTAAAATGAACCAAATATATCATAAAGAAGGAGGTGTTATACCAGTTTCACAAGTGGTGTTCAAAGAATAGAGCAAACAGGAATGGACCAAAGAAAACACATACAACAGCTGCAACATCAGCTACAAATAAGCCTGTGCTGTTATTTTGTTCAATAATTGCATTGTGCTTATTTCTTCAACTTCATATCTTATTGAGGGAACACTTTTATGCAACTGGTTCGGGACTTACACATTTTCCATGCTCATTCTTTACAAGCTTCTCTTTCAACTTCATACTGGCATTGTAAATTTCACTAGCATTATCATCGCACCATTACATGCCAAACCATCACGACCACCAATGCTTAAAAACTCCCCACAGCTCATGCCATGCTATGCTAAAATACGGCTGCCAACAGCACATCATGCACTAAATAAGTGTAGCAAGGCAGGATAGGTCGTACGAATTATGGTGTGTAGACAGCCAAAAGACGCGGACAGAAGAACAATGACACGGACGACTGCATCATGCACTACGCTCTGTGAAATCACTCCTTATTTAAGCTTTTAATTTAGGATTGCTGTTCAGAAAGAATTTGCATTAGTGATGCAGTTAGTTATCACTCCACCCTAACACAGATCACTCAACTTTGACTGTGAAATGACATAAGAGGCCTGTGTGATGCCATGAGAATGATAACTGCCACTGTATAATTGTGTAAACTTATTTTGTTAATTTTTATTTCACCGCTTGCTTGGCATTTTTTAGTTTTCCAGTCATGGAATAGTTCTCTGACTCTTTTCCCAGTTTTCCATGCCTTACTGGATTGCAGACATCCTGAGATATACACGGTGATTCAAGCAACTGGGCATTCGAGGATTACATGTTTGTGACCTGCCTCGACTAATTCTCGTTCTTTACACCGATGATAAAGCTCTGAAAAATTATTGCGCAGGCTGCATTTCTGCACTGTGTGGTTATGCAGTTTGACTGTACAGCTTTGTATTGAGAGACTGTGCTATTTCTTGAGAAACAACACAGTGGAATATCAAAGCAAGGCACACCTAGAGGTGCTCATTCTAGTATGAAATCTCTGTAGTAGCACTGATCATTGTCTGCTTGCTTTCTGTGTTGATCTATAGCAGACAGTGACATGAAGTTCACAATGGACAAATATGCACAATGCAAATAAGCTCACACAAAGAAAAAATTCAACTTGAAATCACGTGCATCTTAGCTACAATGTGCTGTATTACTTTTATTAAAATTTACATGTTTCTATATCTTTCTTCCACAGTTTCACTTATTTTTTGAACCACTTTGATAGTTGTCACTTTGTAGAGGCGGACATATTCATCCAGTTGTGCCAACACAAATCTATGCAACTGGACAGTTTAATGTAGTGAGCATGGTGTACTGCATCATGAAGTACAAAGTTTGGGAGCAGATGTATGGGACATAACACTGAATATGTGGTAAAATAATACAGATGTCTTTGCATGACTAACCACCTAACTTCAGTAACGAGTGATGAACATGCAGTCTTCAGGCAACTTCAGGAAATTAATACAAGATGTATGGGGAAATGGTTCAGAAGATTTACCAGCACCCAAAGCAACAGTTTCACAAGTTCCGGCCAAATGCATTATGTTGGCGCACCCCCCCCCCCCCAAGATAAGCATGTAATTATTTCGTTCCACTTTACTGAACCTTATGCACCCCTAAGAGAATGAAAATGTGGGAGGAGAGGGGGGGTTCTGAAAAGAAACAGAAGTAGTGTGAATTTCCCGTTAAAAAGAAATGAAAAATTCCACACACATAACCACAAGATTTATGAACCTATGGTGAAGCAAGCTCTTACACAGACATGTTTTTCGTGTGTTACATGAAGGTCAGTTGTGTTGGGGATGGCATGGTATGTGATAAGCCTAAGCTAATGCCAGCCACATATTTGTATAGCAGTAAATTTTCTTCACATGTGACTTTGAAGAACTGCTTACTTGAAACAAAATAAATAACCAGGTGTGACACATATGCAATCTAATGTCACAGGCATTTGGTGCCAGTCATTCAGTGAAAGTAGTTTGCACGAGATGCCACATATTCTCCTGGTGACGATGAGGGGGAAGGAAGCTTTCCAGCGATAAATGTATGTCATGGTGTCGTGTATTGGAACAGCATTCAGGCACTGTTTCGAGTGACAGATCCATAGATGTTAAAACCATTTGTCATGACGCTGATGACACATTCTTAGCTACATCCGAACTTTATTACCGTAGTATTCCAATATTCTGTATACCCTCCACTCACTGCTTTAGGAGTGGAGTGCGAGTCAAGGCAGAGGAGAGCTAGTGTGAAATGGGTGTACCCATTCTGCGTAGTTATTGTACAGGACATGTCATACGGGAAAAACTGTGGACCCTTAGCATGCACCTGAGCTGGTGTAAGGGGAACAAGTTGTAATATAGTTGAATGTACAGTAAGGTATTACACATATGCATATTAGAAGTGATTTGGTTTGGTTCACTATTTTTGAACTCAGCTATTCAGAACACGTTGAAGACAGGCACAACACCAAATTAGAGGCATTATGGCATTCGCGATAAATAGAAGCATGATAGCAATGTGCATGCGGGAGTATATTATAAATCATGTAGCATGATTCCATAGGAATGTGTTTTCCCATTCTTAAGATTTACCTGTACATGATATGAGACTACACAACAAGAGTGCACTGATCACACTAGTGTAAAGCTGCAATGTCGTCGAGCAATTTTTAACAGTCCTGCTCACAGAAATGATGCAGAACAGCATGCATACATTTTAGCTTGAAAGAAAAGCCTTGAGCTTCAGGAGACACAAAAGGGACTCTCTTTTTCTGTTCAGTACTGTATTCACACTCAACACCTGAGTACATGGATAAACTCTGTGGCCATATGACAGCTATCAACAACATAAAAGGAGATGCATAATGTAAAAACCCCGAGACTAGGGAACACGAAGGGACAGACACAACAGACTTCATGTTGTGTCTGTCCCTTCGTGTTCCCTAGTCTCGGGGGTTATGCATCATCTTCACCAGCTCGCTTGCTTCCTTTATAAAAGGAGAGATAGTGTAACATGAGTGCATGTTTACCCTGCTTTACTACTGTGATCAATATCCACATTGAACACATGCACACAGAAATTAACTATGCAGCCATATGGCAGCTGTCTATAACGTAAAAGAACGATAGCTACTGTTAACATGGGACCGTGCTCTTTCACGTTCTTGTGTGCTCAGTGTATATACAAACAGCTGCACTGGCAGGACAAATCTGTACCCATGCTAACAGAAGCTAACTTTCTTTTAAGTACTTGACAACAGTCACGTGGCCATGTACAATATTTCCATGCACTCATGATACAGTTATGACAGAACCACATTTCCATTTTGATGTTGCGTGTACCAGCTGGCTACTATTATAATTGTCAATACCACCTATTGATAAGTCTGTACCCTATGTTTTGTTAAATGTATCTGGAAGGTGTTATATGCAGTAATTGCAGTTGATTTAATTTTCAACTTCAAGTGCAATGCAATAATGAGCAAAAGAGCTTAAAGTTTCTGTACACATTGCTTTTGATTCCTGTGCAATTCAGCTCTTTTGCAGTAAGCCTCAGACATATTAGTGGAGTCAGCATGTGGAATGTAGTAAGGAGTTTTTTCCTTGTGCACCGTTGCTTACTTATGCTTTAACGTGACCTCACCATCTAATTGAGCAGGGTATCGAGAGTGCATGCCTCTATGAAAAAAGTCATCCTTGTGGAACTACGTAATAGCCTTTATTGTCTGAATATAAACAAAAATCTCACAAATGCAAAGTTGTTGTGACGAATGAGTCCACAACAGAGATTTTTTAAGAAATGATCTCCAGAATATCTGTCCTTATACAATGCACAAAAACTGTCATTGATTGGTTATGGTTATGTACCTGCAATAGTTAACCTAAAAAAGTAATGATGCATCCAAAAGGTCTCCAGCCTCCTTTAGTACACTGCTGTGTAGTGTCTTTTGCAGAAACAGCCCTACAAAAGCAGATCTACTGTTACCATACAATAAATCAAAATAGAAGTAAGCAGCTGTCTTTTTGAATGTTTTCCAATGTAACAGTAGTAACACAATACCTGAAGAACTTTTTTTTCATTGGTCTCCTCTGCTGTGGCATGCTGAAATAAGTAAAACACGCATTTCAGTTTCATCTATGTGAATTACAAATCTATTACATGTGAATCCAGGGAAAATGGGGACCTCGTTCGGTTTTGCTCCAGTATTTTCATAACCTGGGAAAGCAAAATCTGCTCAAATTCCGTGTTCAGTGTAGTGGAACAACATGCATATTTCCATGCCTAGATAGTATCCACACAACCGCCGCAAGACGCTAATGCACTTTATGATCAGTCCTATTGCACGGTTAAAGGTCTCTGGAGATAAGACACGCTGCAAAGAGATGATAGATACTGGGACGGTTAATAAACATGCGAGTGGATAACGCCCCTCAATTTCTCCATCGGGGCTCGCAACAACCATCTAGCACGTTATTGCTCTTACTGTACAATGAGAGGGGTGCTTACAGTGTGTATCACAGGAGATGACACTCATAATAAGCGCCAGCACTACGCTTTGTTTTTGAAGATGCACATTGAAGTTCGGCCATCCGCACGCTCTGTCGGTCCATTGGATTGGTATCTGGATTTTGTCCAGTGGCACATGTCGATGTCACTCTCTTTGACCACACTTCGACGGTGCTTTTACGTTTACCATGCAAGAGCTTGCAATAGCGCCTTCGAAAAACAACTGCTGCATTTCGAGATCCCGGTCAAGCGTTACGCCACTTTGCTTTACTATCCGCGCATTAAACCGATTGACGAACCGTTTGACCCACGCAGTTATACGGGTCACTCGTGTTAGGGAGCTGTAGCTTTCGATGCGTAATATGGGACTCGACACTGGCTCGGCAACAACGTGGTGGATCTTCACACTTTTTCTCTCTTCTGCGGAGTAATCTTCCACGTTCGCTGGTACCGAGGGCTCAAGTAACCATTGTGACTGCGGTATCTGTAGCCATTGTGGACCATTCCACCACACTTGACTTCTCAGGAGGGCGTCCGGTCGCTGGCCACGCGTAAGCAAGTCCGCGGGGTTTTCTTTTCCTGGGCAGTGACTCCAATTAGCGGGATCCGTCAGCTGCTGAATCTCGGAGACGCGGTTGGCGACAAATTGTTTCCATCGGTCGGCATTACCCTTAATCCAATGCAGGGTTACAGTCGAGTCCGACCAAAGATGGATCGCCAAATCGAGAGGAGGAAGCGTTTTAATGATGTAGTTCGACAGCCGTGCGGCGACAACTGCACTCATCAGTTCCAAACGTGGGAGTGACATTTTCTTTAAAGGGGCAACACGTGACTTGGACATCACCAATGCTACATTTACATCCCCTTGTGGTGTTTCTGTCCTCAAGTACGCGACTGCGCCGTATGGTCGTGGGCTAGCATCCGAGAAGACGTGTAGTGTCTTAGTTGGCTCGCCGTTATTGAGGTCTTCGGCTAGCTTCCTTGGAATCGTCACGTTCTGGAGACACGGTAGCTCGTTGCACCATTCATTCCACTCCATTGAGATATCTGACCGCAAGTCATCGTCCCAATCTGTTCCTCGTTCCCAGAGCGCTTCGAACAGTAGCTTTACACTGGTGACAACTGGCGCCAAGAATCCGAAAGGGTCGAAGATGCGTGCGCAGGATTGAAGTACGGCACGTTTGCTAGTTTTCGTTGTAGTTGTAAACCCGATCAGTGCACTCAAGTCAAAGCCGAATTTATCTGTTCGAGGATTCCACGCAACTCCCAGAACCTTTCGTGGTTGCATTTCTCCCATCAACGACGTCGTTCCTCCGTTCTGATGTTCACTGATACGCTGCAGCAATTCATCGTCGTTCGACATCCATTTTCGAAGACGCATGCGCGCTTGTGACAGAATATCGTTTGCTTCAACGCAAATGGTCTCAGCATCCTCGAGACTGTTGGCTCCCGTAACCAGATCGTCGACGTACATGTCGTTCATTAGGATCTTCGTCGTCATCGGATACTGATTTTGAAGACTTTCGAGGTGATGTTTTACAGTTGCTGCCAGCAGGAACGGGCTTGCCGTTGCCCCGAATGGGACACGGGTCATCCTCCATGTTACGATAGGTGGTAATTCCATCCCTGGCAGTGGTGTTTCTTTGTACCACAGGAATCGTAATGCGTCGCGGTCTTCCTCTGACAGCGATACCTGGAGAAATGCCTTTTCAATGTCTGCTAGGACGGCGATCTGATGTATCCGAAATCTGAGCAGAAGATCGATGAGATTCGGATTTAAGTTTGGTCCGGCTGACAATGTATCTTTGAGAGAAAGGCATCCTGGTGCACTAGATGACGCGTCAAAGACGATCCGTAGTTTCGTTGTCTGGCTGTCGCATCTCACCACGCTCTGATGAGGCATGTAGTACACCGGGTTTGGCGACGCGATTGCCGTTTCTGGCGCTTCTTCGGCAAAACCGTTTTCCATGTACTCTCGTATTCCCGTGTCGTATTCCTTCATAATCTGTTCATCTCTCAGAAGGCGCTTTGTGAGTGATCCGAGCCTCTTCATTGCTATCTCCTTATTGTCGCGAAGCCGGGCCGCGTATTTCCAAACCCGCTCCTGTACAACAGATCGCCGCCGCCGCCTCCAGTTAGCGCGCCGGCGGCGGTGTACTGCGTATTGCGGCGGCGACAGAAAACCCTGAAGTGTCATGGCGGCCGCTAATTTGTGTTCGCAGGTTCGGAGTGTGTTACTGGACGGCTAATGGGTGAAAAGTAAATGATAGATGTGTTTAGGTGTCTTTGGATGACGATAAGGAATGTACAAGTTCTTCGAACATTTATGTGCCTTGCTTTTGAGAACGTGAGACGACGGATTGTCAACGTTTTCAGTGAGGTTGTGCTGCTGCTCCGTGTCTCCGGTTTGCGATGGCATGAATGCCCATTGTCGTTCAAAGTATTTTGAGAAACAAAGCGCGAACAGTGAAAGACCGAATTTAGGCAAAAGCTTTGTTGTGTTTAAGCACCTTCGATGGAGTGTGTAGCAGTAGAGAAATAGCGCTTGTCATTCGCGTCATAGCGTTCTTTACTGCAATTATTCATAGTGACCACTCTCTGTGGAGTTGTTGATGAGGAACGTTGGGATTCAGTTATTAAAGAAATAAACTGTCGTCGAATTATGACGTGGTCATGGCGTACCTGGAAAAACAGCAAGACGTAGTGCATGTACTGAAGTCTGTACGTATAATGATGTAAACACAACACTTAAGTGTGTACGGATACGTTTCGAACAGCCTGCGGATTTCTTTTAGTGCCCTGATATACACTAAACACATTAATTTGGTTACATGACAATGGCTGACATTAGAAAACTCACTTGTTCAGAGGTTCCAGGAAGCGGGACAAACGGTCGCAATCGTTGACGTTCATTAGATAAATCAGATGCAAATATTAAACCGAAAAAATGAGCGTGTGCACCTCACTTTTGTAATGCAGCGTGCAACTTTTTCGTTTGCACATTGACATTGCACATCGGCAGCACAATATGTAAAATACCCAGTTACACTGAAGTGAAGTATGTACTAGACAAGTTAGAAGTTAGTGTTGGTAATCTGAGACGTGTACTTCTATTTGATTATCTCAACTAGGTAAATGCCGAACATTAGCATCGGACACTGGAAAACCTTTTATATTCACGCTTGCTCGTGCAAAAATGGCCTACTCTCATTAGATGTCCTGAAGCTCCCTGGCAGGAGAATTTGCTGAAAGCCATAATGCTGCACAAATTCATCACAGTCCCTTTGTGGCCTTTTACAACAAGCCAATACATGACTTTGTGCTATTCAAAGTGTTCTGGCAGTTCGAGTTTGGCGTTGTGGATCAGAATAGTCTCAATATTTTGTACAAACTTTCATATTAAAAATTACTGGTGGGTGTTTTCAGAGCTTATCGGATAAAACCAAAGCCGTATCACTAGTCATGCGATACTACCATCATTAATGTGCCGTATTGTGCCCATCAGACTGTAGTGGCAAAATAGGGTGAAGGCTGTTCAAGCGTCGGAGGGTGTGTGCAATAAATGAAAAGGTTTCAGTACCAAAACAAATGTGCAGGCACTGTGATATGCATGTAGACCAAGCAAGTAATTCACTCTGCAACATATAGTGATTTCATGGAAAGGACACAGCTGTGCAACATTATCAACAATATCAGTCTGTCAGCACATTGTGGAAGCTGGGATACGTTAGGAATCATGGTGAAGTGACGAAGACAGGGAACATATGAAATGAACAAAGATGACACATCACTCATCTGACATGAATAACTTGTGCCTTTTTTTCATAGCATGGTAGTGCATGCTATTTTTTACAGGGCTGCAGTGCTCTTCGAATTGCAAACACAGCATCCTGTGGCACTTAAACCTCAATTTACATGTATGCATGTATGTGATGTAAGGAAGTAGTGACATGATGGTTTGAGTATGACCAAGATAAGGTCAAGTGAGTGTGTGAGCACCGGTATTGGATATTTTTTTAGTTAACCCCTATGTCGTCTACATATTCGCCGTCGGTGCGCCATATGTGCTTGGCAGTTCCGTGCCGAAGCTACGACTTACACATTGACTACGACTACATTGTCAGCAGCACTTTCACCATAGGAACACCCTTCATTGCCGTCTTCTCCAGATTGGCTGTAACGACTTTTCATTGGCCGCTCTCCTTGGCCCCGTCTTGCACCCCAACCAGTGGGCTGTCACTGCCTCGGTTTTCTCAGAGTCTGAGGACTCGTGAACTGCATGCGACCGTCGTTCTAGTGTCTCTTTTCTTCTTTCTTTCCTTCTTTTTCTTTCCGTTTCTTTTTTCTTTTTCTTTGTTGGAATAGCAAGCCGGCTCTGTGCCTGGCTAACTTTTCCTATATATTTTCTTAATAAACGTATACCCCCCTACGCCTTGACCAGTAAACGTGTGGACCTAGAGGTCTGTTTGCCCACTGTATCACTTCTTTCCTGGATAATAATAACCTGAACACGGATTTACACGAACATACACATGTGTTTGTGTTGCTCATGCTCAAGCTTGTTTCGTCATGGGTTTCGTCTACCACCTAGACTGCGTTTACGCTAGTTTGTCAATCACAAACGCCTTAGCTCCATGATTTATATCTGTGGCGCAAGTACCCTTTGCTGTGTTCTGCAGAACGAATGCGGCTTTATTTTACCGTATTATCCTTAACAAAATACTCACTTTAAAAAAAAAAGGATTTCGGTGCATTACTTTTGTACCACAAACAATGCAAAACAGCGCACATATTAAGGATTTTTACTGCATATTTCAAAGATTTTCAGTGCATAGTTGCATGCATATTTTGGCAGTGTTTAGTGCACATTGATTCATGCTCTAATAATAACAACAGGGGTCAGTATTGGGGATAACTCATTACTGTAAAGCTACCTTTCTTTATTCACACAGCTGACGAGAAGTTGACTACATTGGGGGTCCCCCTGTATACTTTTAAACTTAACTCGTCGCTTTTGAGCTCCGGTAACTTCTTGAGAACTTGTTCTTTTTTAAGGTTACTTTTTCAAAGAATCTTGGGGTAAGTTCCAAGTTCCTTTTGAGCCTTAACATTACCGCAAGAAGAAAATCCCAGCAAATCCCTGTCTTGTATTGTATTTCCTACATGATTCATAACTGACAGCAGAAGGGATGCTGGTAATTTGACAAAAACAACCAGCGAGACAAGGTACAACATGACATAATGCACTAAACGCAGGCACTCCTCATTGTTTGATGAATTCCTTGCTATTGAGAGTGGGATATCAGAAGGAAAATCAAGAGGGAAGCTCAGCAGAATTAATTTACGTGAAATGCATGCAAAGGGGTATGCAGGTTCACAGGGAGTGGTGACAAAGGGCTGACTGTGGAGTGTGCAGTGGAAATCACGCTGCGAAGATATACAGGCAAACCCCCGAAATTAAAGACACATGAGGTACAGAGCGAAAATCTAATTGGCAGACTGTAGTTAACATCACAAATGGCCATTAAATTTAGCTTTGAATATTCCTTGTGGAATGTGCAGTGGGGACATGTGCTAAGGCAGAAAATCAAGTAATGTCTTATCTAATTACACAATAATGAATTGATAAAAAAAAACAATGAACATCTCTCTCCAAACAACACAAAGTGTGAATGGCATTCCTCATTTTGAGGTGAGTAATGCAGCATCCTTCATAATGTCATCATGATATGTACCTATAGTCTTGTGTTGTCCTCTTTGTATTGTGTGTTCGTCAAACTCAAGGGAATGTTACCTCTTTCTATGGTTTTTGTCTTTGCTGGTAACCTTTCATTCTGTTTTATTTTGTTGCTATTTGGTACACTTGCTGTATTTGAACATACCCATGTTTGTGCATATTATGCATGCTATTTCTCCTGTTCGTTGACACAGTTACCTGCGTGGATTCAGAAGTACTGAATAAAAAAACATCAGGAGAAAAGCTCAGTAGATTCTTTGTTGTAGTACACCGTACAGTTGTTCAAAGCTATTAGTTACATAAAGATAGGCCAACAAGTATCAGCAAAAAGTAAGCTGAAAGAAAAGGACATCATTTCTGAATGTATTAGCAGGACTCCATTTCACAGCTGTTTAAAAGGTGGAAAATACAACCCGAATCACACATCCCCCCGAAACCGAAAAGGTAGGACGCACAGGTGTCCTTACACACAGGAGTGTTATCTTTTGTGCATGCACTATGTACGGACCTAAGTACATGCAGTTACTTCTTGCTGTTTTTGCAGATGCGCCATGACCATGTCATAATTCGACGACAGTTTATTTCTTTAATGACTTAATTCCAATGTTCCTCGTAAACAGCTTCAGAGAGAGTGGTGCTATGAAGAATCGCAGCAAAGAACGTTACGACGGGATTGACAAGCGTTATTTCTCATACTGCTACACTTCAACGACGGTGCACAAAACAAAGCTTTAGCTAGCTATATTGGTTTTTCACTCTTCAGGTTTTGTTTCTCAAAATAATTTGAACAACAATGGGCATTCATGCCATCGCAAACCGGAGACACGAAGCAGCAGCACATCATCACTTTCACTGAAAACGTTTACTATCCGTGGTCTCACGTTCTCAAAAGCAAGGCACATAAATGTTCGAAGAACTTGTACATTGCTTATCGTCATCCAACGACACCTAAACATATCTATGGATTACTTTTCGCTCATTAGCCGTCCAGTAACACGCTCCGACCACAAACAGTGAAACATAGCAACACAGCACAGCGGCCGCCATGACATTTCAGGGTTTTCTGCCGCCGCCGCCCGCGCTAGAGGCGGCGGCGGCCGATATGTTGTACAGGAGCGGGTTTGGAAATACGCAGCCGGGCCACTTTCTCGTTCCACGGAAACGACACTTGGTAACGTCCATTCTCAACCTTCACTGTATCTTCAAGCTGATTGAGGGTTTCATTTTCATTGGTAACAGTTGTCTGTTCCTCCTTAATGCCCATGTGTTCCAATTCCCAGAAAGCTCGCAATTGGGCGGATATTTCTCTGTTTACTGCGTCGGTTACAGCTACTCTCATCACACCGGTAGATGAACGTGTTGCAGATGAGTCAGTCGTTGTGGGTCCCTGCACCGTCCACCCAAAGATGGTCTCTACGGCAACAAGAGTTTTGTCCAAACGTTTGAGGCCTCCTGTTACCATTGCCCAATAATTGTCGGCTCCAATGAGGACGCTGATTCCATCTTCGCATTGTATGCCGTGAAGTGAAGCATCAGCGATGACGATTCCCTGAGCGTGCAGTTGATCTCTCAAAATGTCGACTGGCGCTTTCATGACGTCAGAGCAGATCATCGGAACTTCTAACGCCTCGACGCGAACATCCCTCCGGTCATGCTGACTTGTGAGCCACAGCTCAACTCTTCGGCACGTACGTTGTTCTCCTGTCGCATACTCACCAAAGGTGAAGATTGTAACATCTTCCTCGCCCAGTACCCTCAGTCCGAGACGTTTTGACAGGTCTCTTCTGATGAAGGTACGCTGGCTTCCGCCATCGAGAAGTAGGCGGACTAGGGCACGTTCCCTCCTTCCTTCGGCCCAAACCTGGGCTGTCTGCAGTAATATTTCACCCGAAGAGCATCCAGTACCTTGATCTGTAATTTTTAGGGACGATTGTAACGTCGCCTGCGTCCTCGTTGCGTCTGCGCCTGCGCGAGCTATTGGAGTCTTCACTCGGGTTGCCGTTTCATTTTTGTTTGCACAGTTCGGATCGCACAATGGTGTAATGTGTGGCTGCCGGAACACTTCGCACACTTTAGCCACTTCGAGTTTCTGCAGTCCCTGGGCCTGTGATTTCGTTTAGCACAGCGAAAGCATCGGTTGTCGCGAGCGAGAATAGCCTTCCGTGTATCGAGGCTGATTGGCGAATCACAGTGCTTGCTTGCATGGTTATTGGACGCGCAGAATATACACTCAAGGCTTTCCCGTTCCATTCCAAGTGTCAAAGCGGCAGCTGATGGTGGATATCTCTTTTGGCGGTTATCGTTGCGTCCTCCATCACCGTCTGACGATTTTGACCTGTACTGGCTTCTTTCTCTACTTTCTACTTCGTTCTTGACAAATTTCAAAAATGGTTGTAGCTCGTCACTGCTTCGCGTTGACTGCTCGGCGTCATGTTTACGATGGTACTCTAAATTGAGCTCTGGTGGTACCGCCTTCCTCAATACAGAAAGGAGTAAAACGCCGTAACTATCTGAGTTCACTCCCAGCGCCTCCAAGCTGCGAACACCTGTCTGGACTGCATCTAACATAGCTCTTAGCCTTTCCACGTTTTTGGCGTCTTGTACTGGTCGTATTTGTAGAAGACGTGCCATGTGCTCATCGATTATAAGTTCGGTTCTTCCGAACCTTTCACGGAGAAGCTCAACTGCGACGGCGTAGTTGTCGTTCGTTATCTGAATTCCGTCGATAGCTGTTAGTGCCTTGCAAGGTAACTCTTCAGATATTTAAATTTGTCGACACTTGATAATCCGCTGTTCTGATGAATTGCTGAATCATATTGGTTCCAGAAGCTTTGCCATGACGTCAATTCCCCATTAAATTTTGCAATTTCCAGTTTCGGAAGCTTGACGCTGACTGTCGCTGGCGTTTGTGGCGACGTTACGTTGTTTGCGCTTGACGATACAGTCGTTCGTTCGATTCCAGTATCGCTTCTCGATATCTTGCGGTTCAATTTCGTTTTGGCAATAATGACGCGTTCTTCGTATCCTCCTGATCCTGCCAATTCCTCTTCTAGAGCGTCAACATCAATAAGCACTTCGATTTAGTTATACAGCTCCTTCAGTGAGTTCTCTTTCGATATGAGAATATTGAGACGTTCTTCGAACTCACCGACGGACGTTGTCTCCCTGACGAGAAAGGGTGTACCCTGTTACCCACTCTTAATAATAAAACTTTTGAAATCCACGCTAAGAAATCCACCCTTCAAATTCCAATCCTTTCAAATTCAAACTGTCAAAATAAATCACAATGGGTCTATGCAGTCCAGTGTTAAGCATGGTTTTACGTGAGAAAATCAGTGTTTAAGAAGGTCACACTCCAGAATAACGAGTCTTTATGCAATTGTGTGTGGTATTCAGCATGTATCTCTCAATTATTCATTAATTTAATTAAGTTAGAGGCGTAAATAACTACGCGTATGAATACTAGGAAAACAACGCTTCAGAGGTTCGGCCGTTCGGCTACTATTGGGGACGAGGCTATTAGAGAAAATGGAGTAACGACGGAGCTGTATCGTGTTGCGTGATGTGCTGCATGAAAAGGATAATCACTGCAAGCTCTAATAAAGCATATGTTTCTTCTGCCGATTTCGTCAGGTATTTTTCAGACGTGTAACGACTTGGTGTGCTAACACGCGCGTGTAACTTAAGAAGGAATTCATTGGTGAAGTGACATTGATGCAGTCGTAGCTGTTTTGGACAGGCAATCTGGTAGCGAAAAATGTCCACGATAGGCAACATATAAAACGTACCGCAAAACTGCTGTGTCGACCATTTGTCACGACGGTAATCACGTACATCACGGTAAACATCATGGAAACGTCTCTTGCTCTCCTCGGCCTCGGCCTACGAAGAACCGCTAATGTTATGTTTGATAAGCGCCGCGAAAAGTGGTTTAGCAAGGTAAAACTGTGCCGGGAACGCCGTCACATGAGGGATGTGTTTAATTAAATCACAGTGAAAGATAGCAAAGGAATGTTACTGGTCATGTAGAAAGCAGATCTCGTTCACCAACATATCAATGGATTGTCTAAATAGTGTTCCTGTCAATGGACAACTGACGTTTTCGTCCCGTCTATACTGAGAAATGTTGGCCCAGAGCTTGGTTTCTGGATGCCACAAAACACTTCTCGACAATGTGGTGCACTGTGACTCAATGGGGCATTTACAGCTCAGTGTCATTACCACATGAGGCAAGTTGGCTCTCTCAGGTGCTGTAGAAGATCCAGAGTATATTCTTTGTCATTGCCCACACTACTGAGCTTTCCAAACTGCCATTTTGAGATCTCAATAATCTGAACTCCTGCCCCTCTCTCTAAAATTTCTTGGCCCTATAGCTAAATCGAGCCCACGAATGCCTGCTCTCGAAGCTCTTTTGGCAATTTTGGACTCCATGGGACATTATTTCCTTCCTCACACCACAAGCAGCTATGGGGTAGAGTACCGCCCCAGGCAATGAAACTCTCTGTCCATCTCAAAATAAAGTTGATGAACAGCATCTGCAACTTCCGTGAGGTGGTTTAAACCACTCTTATAACTACATGATACAGACAAAATACAGAAACCGACACTTCCTCAGGTAGGACCTAAGGAAGCGTGGACCTCCATGCGAAACCTTGTACAAATTAAACTTAAACAAAAATCTTCAGTGTCGCTTTCTGTATTTTGTTTATGCGATCTACAGGACTTGACTCCCCTCTTCGTATATCAACCACATGGTATGTGTAACCTAGGAATGCTGGTATGTGGGTGGAGTGACTAGTTTGCCACAGTACCACAAATAGGAACACGAATGGCTGATAAATCTGCTACCGAATCTGGGCCAAGACGATGAGCACTTGGAATCATCACAGTTTTCAATACCATGCAGAGGAAGATAGAGTAGAGTACCCTCAAATTTTGTACTACTTTTTCTGAATTACTTGTAATTATGCAGCAGCTACATAGGCAGCAGTTCAAATGCTACTCACAATTGCCAAAACTTCATGCTAGCACTCAATTCTTTTTACGAACTTTGGTTTGTGATGTGATGAATGTTTCGGTGACTTCCATAGGCCCGGTTTCACCAACTCTGGTTAACTGAACCAATATCAAGGGTTGCCAATCCTCGAACAGACACTTAACAGACACTTCTTTTTTTCCATCGGTGATGTGGTGAAGCAGATAGTTTAATGACCGTTCATCTTAGTTCAGACGCTGAAAAGGTTGGTGAAACTGGGTCATTATGTAGCCTTTGTGTTCTGGTGCTGTGCAGTGGCTTTTCGAGGGATTCAAACTATAAAAAAAGGGTAGTCATAAAAAAAATTCTTGGCATACCTACCTACCTACATATATGTCCTGGACAGCATGTAAGAAACTCAACAGAATAGAAATGTCATCATGACATTGGTAGACAGACTGATACCGAAACAAATCGGAAGGGGAGGGCTGGGTTCCACGAATGGGCACTTGTTCACTGCCTCCTCTTGAAAGAAAAGTAGGACCGAAAGTTGCGTGCTCTGTCAAAGACCACCATAATCCCCTCAAGACCATGTCTTTTTGATGCGAACTCGTCCCCCCTAGCTTTGAGCGTAGCTCAACTGTACCAAATTGGTGGCACTGTTGAACAGTATGATGTCATTTGTTTTTATGATGGACAGTGTGATGTCATTTGTACCGTTTCTAAGGCACTTTGTACAAGGGTTTTGTATGCCAGCAGTGTACTGTCTGCGAAAGGTAGTTTCCGTGTCCACTTCAAGAAGACAATTTTTTAAGAGGCTTAGAGGATGTGTAACTAATGTGTGATTCCCACTAAATATCAGAAGAGAGGTGCACACTTAAATACCTGAAACCCTCAACTCAATTAATTGTAGGATCAAAATTACGTGGAAATATATTGAGGTTTGTCTCGTGCACAAAAGACATCATTGCACACTCTGCAAAGTGCATCGGTAGTTGTCATGGCCTACATCAATCATAGATACTGCAAACCACTCATTGAGCATAGTCAGTCCGCGGTACACAAAGTGAAAAGCGTCATTGCCCATTGTGAACATGGTCATGCAACAGTGCTTGCGGCTCCGCATTTCTCACTAGTTTCTTTCATCACTTTGTTATGAGATGACTAACGCTTTGCCAATTCAACACTTGGAACTTTGGAACAACTTTGCAAAGCATATGTATTCGTATGCACTTCCTTTAATCGCTTCAGGAGTATTTCTTCCGTAACATATCTCAGCAAAGCAGTATGTCATGTAGGTAACACAATTTTGGCACAGTATTTGCTTGATATGTCCAACAAGCAGAGATATCAAATCTTTGTGCCAAAATGGTGTGCCACATGTCCGTGTAAGGACGAGTCGCTTAGATGGAATAGGTACAGCATCTTGATGTTGAATGCAAGAAGTTAATGTTTGACAACATATATGTCATGGGTTAAATAGAGCAGTATATCATACACATCAGAAGAATGCCAACACTTCAGTGCTTTACCTTTACCTGTTATTCCAATGTTTACTCTCCCTTCTATTGGAATTATGTATTTCAGAATCATTTTTGTATTACTGAATTTTAATTTGGCAATCCTTTCACATGTCTTGTGATAGACAGGTTAGCAATGTAAGCAGTGTTTATGTGCCTCTCACAACCTGCATCTTTATGCAAAAGTACTCCAAAAGCCGGGAGACGACATAACTAGACAAAAAAGTAGAGAACTCCAACTTAACATAACAAAATAACGAGGTTTACTCAGACGTTTCATCCGTCATGCGACAGACATCATCAGTGCCAAACTGAATGAGCGATTGCACAACCGGTCATTATTTAAGGAGATGGGAGTATTGTTCGGGGAAGGGCCACGGTTTTTCTTAAAAACCGAGGGATCACTGCGTATGTTCCGAGACTCTAGAAGCTTCCTGTGTCCCCATCTTTGTTCTCTCTTGTTATGTTAAGTTGGAGTTCTCTACTTTTTTGTCTGCATTTTTATGTCTGAGGGTGTTTTTGTGACAAGAGGGCAAGGGTGCCGGCAACATGGCACATGTTCACAAAAATGCAGAACCAGAGACACACACACACACAAAAAAAGTATAGCATAACACAGTCCCAATCATTTTGTCGTGTCCTTTTTGGTATGTCGTCTGATCTACAGTTTTTTTTGTTTTGTTTTTTCGTGTGTAGTTTCTGGATTTTAAGCCCAGGAGCAGTTGCTGTAGAGGATGCTGAGAACATGTGAAGCATACATTTTCTCATTCTCACATTATGCTGTAAGCAGTGTGAAATACAACCCAAAAGGAATTTAATGAGAGACAACTTGTCATCAAGATCAGTGTGGGAACATTGCAAAGGAAAAATAATTCTGAACAATAATGAATTTCTATCCTATTTAATGGTGCAGTATCAGATGAAAGTAATCCAAATAATATTAAAGAAGTAACCGTGCAAATTATGAGTCAAACAGTGAAGCTGGCTGCAGTACACTACAATGTGTCACATGTAACAATATCAGTGTTTCCAAAACTGACACATAAACCATAGGGAGGCCGCAATAGTCAAAGCAGGGGTTACACCAGTTGGCGAAAAGAAAAAGCAGATGAAATGAACGCAATATGCCACAAAACCAAGGAAACTATCAAGCTACAACTGCAATATATTGAAGTTGTTTTTAAAAAATAGAAGTTAGTTCAGCGCACAGATATCAGCTGTGGAACACACAGCCATCCCGAAAACTATGCCCATCTTCGTTGATGCACCCACGAATCCACAGGAAGACCGCCGAGGCTTTCCCACTCGGATTAAGTATCTGTACCTTGAACTGTGAACAGTTTGGTGTACACTCCAGAAAACGAGAACAGCTGATTGCCGATTTCATGGGCGCGGCTATGCGAGCCGACAAGGACAGTTCAACAGAGGAGCAATTTGAACGCGAATGTGGCGCTAGTGGTAGGCGCAACAATTTGCACTTCAAACGACGTAAAGTGACCAAAAATTAAGCAGCGAGGATGCGTGCTTGCTCATTTGTGATTATTTGGGCCTGTAATCCACATCACGGTTCAGAAAAGCTGCTAAAATGCCGATGACTGGCACAAGAAAAACGAGTTTGCAATGTTTTTTGACCCGTTGCGGTTCAAGCGAATATATCTTTTTTGTGCTTCTTCCTCTTTTTTTCTTTCTTGTTTTTCTTTTTCTTTTATTGTTTTTTTACTGTTGTCGGTTCGTTCCGGAGCCCTAGCTTGGAAAGCTGCTCCTGTTTAGTTTCGGTATAAATCGGAATGTGGTGGGTAGGGGGAACAGTCCACCGCTCCTCGAGTTTTCACAGTGCTGGCTCTGCCCCCCCCCCCTCGAATTTTCCCTCCGAGGACCTTTTTGAAAATGCCGTACTTCTCAATCTTTAACTCCATGTCCAGCAGTGCTCTCCTTCAGGTTAGGTGAGGTTGGGTTAGGTTAGGTTAGGGCTCGCTCCCCCTTGCCGACTTCCGAGTTAGTGCGAGCGAAGTATCTCGATAATGGAAAATCTGAAACGGTGCAGTAAAAACAAATGTCACCTCTGGGGATAATAATTTGAAGCATATAGATGAAGGATTCATCTCATATCTAAACCGATTGCCAGCAATTCTGCTCTTTCTGTTTCTCGAAGAAAGAAAAAGAGCTTCACACACACACACACACAAATACATCTTAGTGAATTATGCAAATTAGAATGCCAAAATACCTTGCAGATAAGGTTTTCCTCCACTCGCGTACGCGTACGTGCGAAACTAATGTACACATAGTCCTAGTTGTTTTATTTTAAAAAAATCTCCATTAAAATATGGCTACGACCACAAAGTATGCGTTTGTGGCACCCCGTTTATTTTGTGTGTGTGTGTGTGTTTCAGCTTGGGGGGGACAAACTTTTATAAAAAAGTCACGAGAGCACGTCATTTTCACAGTTGAGTTCTACGGGCGCGTATTCTTTCCAAGAGAGACTGTAATGACTAATAAGGAAGACTAATCAATTAAATTCATTAATTAACTCTAATAAGGACGTCTTGAACAAAAGTCAGATACCGATATGAGAGACTGTCCTAGTTAAAATCCACGTTTAAAAATTTTGAAACGCGTACGTGTATTAAAATATCAATCCCTGAATTTTGACATGCAAATGGCCAAAACCGAAACCATGGCAACCACGTTTGGGGTGGTGGTCTTCACGGTACGGGATCTCTATGAGATACTTCTGTAAGTCAACTGCGCTCGCAACTAAGTACTCTTCTCCTTAGGGAAGCGAGGAAGCGAAAGATTTATTGACTCTACGTTGCACTAGTGTCAGCGCGCTGAGCGGTTGAGCTGGAATTGGAATTAGAATTGGAAATGAATCAAAAAGAATGATAAATATTCCTAGAAAGAAAAAGAATGAAAAAAGCGATATCTGAGCTGATCGAACTCGGTTCACTCTGGAAATTGTTGCACCGACGACTGGCGCCACGTTCGAACTTACCTAAAATTGCTCCTCTGTTGAACGGTCCTTCTCGGCTCGCATGGCCGCTCGCATGGCCGCGCCCATGAAAGCAGCAATCAGCTGTTCTCGTTTCGTGGAGTGTGCACTAAACTGTTTGTAGTTCAAGCTACAGGTACTTAATACGAGTGGGAGAGCTTCGGCAGTCTTCCTGTGGATTCCTGGGTGCATCAACAAAGATGGGCATAGCCTTCGGGATGTCTGTGTGTGTCAGCCGGTGTCTTTCTCCGTCTGTTACGTCGCGAGACAACGGAGATCACCGTCTGTGCGCGCTCAGGAAGCTTGAAATCTGCCCTCATACATATACAGTAATATACACCTTCAATATACGCTGATACATATACGGTCAATAAATTGGGACTTGCTCCACGGCAATCTTTCCCGGAGTTCACAAGAGACCATGTTTGTGGATTTATGCCTTACATTTAATCTATCGCATGCCGTTCCACATCCTACCCGAATAACTCATGCCACGCAGTCAACCCTTGACTTGGTTTTAACCTCCCATCCTGAGCACATCACTTCTTTGCATGTCACTGATGGTCTCAGTGACCATTTTCTAAGATATCTCTTCAAGTAGTCCAAATGTTCATAAATTCAACGATAAAACCATATACGACTATGCTCGAGCTAACTTCCAAGCCATCAACGAGGGTCTTGAAGCTCTGTATGAAAATTCATTTCATGGCACCTTGCCTCACTCCATTGAGGATAACTGTCCCTCTTTCGTGACAACATAAACTACCTTACCGAGTACAATGTTCCAAAGATAAGAGTGAAATCTTATGATCACAATCCTTGGTTCACGAAAAGTCTTAAAATCTTGCTAACCAAGAAAAAGCGCTTATTCAGGAAAGCAAAGCGTCTTGGCGACAACGTATCATGGGCTAAATTTCACTACTGTGAACGGGAATACAGGTGCTCGATCAAGGAAGTGAAACATAAGTTCTTTACCATCGACCTCCCGTCTCTCTTGACGAATAAACCAAAACAATTTTGGAAAATCTTATCTCCACCAAAATCCCACCGTATCAGTATAACTGACACCCGCTGACAGCGACTGCGCCAACGCTTTCGCTTCCTTGTTTTCATCCGTTTTCAACACCGATAACGGGTACACCCAAACTCCATTATCAGTAATCGCCTTGTCACCTATGGTCCCCATTCATATCAGCATTCATGGTATTTGTAAAATCATTGAGTCACTTAAGCTGTCGTCGAGTGCTGGTCCGGACTCTATTAACCCGAAGGTTCTATACAACACGAGATCTATTTCCAGCAAGATTCTATGTTGCATATTTACTCAGTCACTCCAAGATTCTGCCATACCGCAGGACTGGAAGATGGCGAAGATTGTCCCTATTCACAAATCAGGCAGCTGCCACATCGTTAATAACTACCGCCCCATTTCACTCACATCTATAGTATGTAAAATTCTCGAACGCATACTCCAACCTAGTTAAGTACCTTGAAGAAAAATGCTTCTTCTATCACTTGCAGCACGGGTTTCGAAACCTCTTTTCATGTGAAACACAAGTAGTCAGTTTTGTTCACGACATCTTTCTCCACGCGGACAATAATCATCAGACTGAAGCCGCTTTCTTAGACTTTCGCAAGGCCTTTGATATGGTGCCGCACTCTAAGCTTCTATACAAACTCTATCTGCTTAACCTCGACCCGTATGTCGTCCATTGGATAGCTCAATTTCTGAGTAATCGTACGTTATTTGTTACCTGCAACAACCACCTATCCCCAGATGTACCTGTGCTTTCTGGTGTCCCTCAGGGTTCAGTCCTCGGCCCTCTCCTTTTCCTTATCTATATAAATGACCTTCCTTCAGGCATATCTTCCACGATTTGTCTCTTTGCTGACGACTGTGTAGTGTACAGGCAAATCCTCTCTCCTTCTGACCAACTAACCTTACAAAGCGACCTTTAACTAATCCGGCGTTGGTGCAATGAGTGGCAAATGCCTCTGAACATTGCACAGTGTCGCATTTTGTCGTTTTCTCGAAGACGGGTCTCCTGCCTTCCTCCCTTCCCCTACACTCTAAGTGATATCACATTAACCCGAGCAGATTCTTACAAATATCTTGGAATCCACCTTTCCTCCAACCTAACTTGGAACGAGCACATCAACCACATAATAACTAACGCTTCTCGCTCCCTAGGCTTTGTTAGACGCACCCTCAGGTTGGCGGGCTCCATCTTAAGCTCCTAACCTTCACGGCTCTTGTACGAAGCAAGCTGGAATATGCATCACCTATTTGGGACCCTCCCCAAAAGTATCTCTGCGACGCCCTAGAAGCCATCCAGAATCGGGCTGCCCGTTTCATTTCCAACGACTACAAATTCGATCCCTTGTAACCGCGTTAAAATCAAACCTTAATCTCGACTCACTCGAACATCGTCGCCGTCTTGCCAAGTTAGCCCTCTTCCATTGGTTCTTTTTCATCTTGCCACCGCACCAATCGCCCATCACCTGCCTGAGTGTCATTTTTCCTCGCATCCACCACACTAATAAGGTCACATGCTTTCATTGTAATACCAATGCATTATCCAGATCATTCTTTTGTTCAACTGCCATCGAATGGAACAACCTCCCATCACCTCTCGCAACTATTATCTACCATACACTATTTTGTAACACCCTCTCCCGTTCACTCCACCCACAAGACCACCACGCTTGTATGTCAGTTGCTATGAAATTTTTCACCTCCCCCTTATCATATTTGTTAATTATCTGTACTTATGTGAACGAACTCCCTGTTTCACGCTTTAATACTTGTTTTCATATAAGATTGTACTGTCGTCGTTTCTTTATTTTCCTGTTTACTTACTGCTAATTGTGTTGTTCTTTTCTGCTTGCTTGTTTGTTTCTATCAAGTTGCTGTAAATGTATCTTACGCTCCAGTTCCCACCCACCATGTAATGTCCTCCGGACCCTTGGGGTTCTCGAAATAAATAAAGAAATATGAATGTTATACTAGTGCGTGCAAGTAGCGTCTGATGTAGGTCCACGGTCTCGTCATGATACAGTGAGGAATACTGCGGCACACTTGATTCAAAGCATTACTGCGAGTTAGCTTGTTTCCCGACTGATTGTGTGCTGAACTGAACTTGCATTTTTGTAAAACAACTGCAATATAATGCAGTCGTAGAGAGATAGTTTCCTTGGTTTTGTGGCATATTGCCCTCACTTCATCTGCTTTCTCTTGGGCCCCGTTTGGGCTATCGTGGCCTCAATGGGGGTCCTGACACGCGGTTTGGGAAACACTGAGGCATACTGTATATTGTTACATGTTGTAATGTACTGAAGCCAGCTTCACTGTTGTATTGTTTCTTCGCATGGTTACTTCTTCAACATTACTTGAATAAGGAATGCGGAGAATGAGGAAATGTATGCCTTGCATGTTCTGGATGTGCTCTATTTGCTGACCCCTGCTGTTGGGCTAAAATCCAGCAACTACACAAAAAGATTAACAAATGCAGAACAGGTGACAGAAACACGGACAGAATGACATGATTGAGATCATGATATGCTGTCAATTTTTTTCTGTGTCTCTGGTTCTACATCTTATGAACATGTGCCACATTGCCAGCACCCTTTCCCTCTTGCTACGAAGAGAGCCTCTCAGCATTAAAAATGCGGGTTGTCAAATGCACGTAAACAGTGGTTACATTTTTTTGGGGTCTTCACTCATCCAATGTTTATGCCAGAAAATGCTCTCCTAGTTCACATGGCATACTGAATATGAGTGTGCTCCACAGCCACAAACTACATTGTAAATTAGCACTGCAGTATGTTTATTGGCACACATGAAATTACCCTTCATAAGTGCATCATGCAAGCTGATTGATTCTGATGCCAACTGCTCATGAAATAACGTGGGGTGGGGTGAAAGACACTGGAATCACATGTTGCGTCACTAGCAGTGCCGTACTCACTCAGCAGTGACATCACAAGCAGTGATTTTTCACTGAAGCCTGCAACTCAACGATGTAATTTACATCTTGATTGCAGAAAAAGTAAGCACATGTTTGTTATTACTTGGTATACAGTTGAAACTTGTTAATGTGATGACGGTCATTCTCGTTGATTTTGGCAATGAAACCATTTTAGGATAAAAAACACCTGTCAAGGTGTAAGCTATGAAAAGTAGTAAATTGAGTGAGGCATTTTAAATTGCCTTTTTTCCTTTATATTTTCAGTGCTGACATACATCAGCTTGTGTAACTGTCAACCTGGGCTATTCCAGCCAAAACCAGCCAGAGATGTAGCTTGACTCTGTTAAATATCACTGAAAAAAATTGTGTGCATTTTTTAGATGATGCATATATCGAATGTAACTCATCATTTTGTTTTCTTGAACAATGGGGGCACATTAAACTGTGCCGAAATATGAAGTTGTCCCTTACGAGCTTCCTTCTGACATCTACATATGCATCATTTGTGCGCTTTCCTTGCCTGGTGTTAGAGGGGAACCACGGCTCTGCCATCCCAAAGGGTATGTAGAACGAGAATAAATCTGGTGACGTGGTGAGAACTCGAGAAAGGAACACATTTGCAGTCAAGTTTACAATAAATTTCTGACACATTAGCATTCTTGAAGGAGCCCCAGATTATTTATGCTTGTAACTGATTGCTTGTGATTAGCTTCACATAAAAATATCAAGCTGATCTATATTCATTGTTTAACCATGTGTTTGGGAATAACAAGCACTTGCAAAAAATTACTTTTTTTTTCAGATAGTATATTCACATATAGGTCGTCTAAAAGAAATCTTCCCTTATTTGTATAACTAGTCCTCTCCTGCAACATATTGAAAACCTAGAGGTTTATTTTTCTTTAAGAAAAATTTAAAAAAATTGTCACCATAATGTGCTGCAGCTTGTTCGTGAGTTGAGGCCATCTAGGAAGCAAAAAAAAAAAAAATAATTTGAGAACCTACAGGTGTACTTGCTCTTACGCAAGAAAAATGTTTCATCAGCTCATTCATATCCCATCTGTATGACGCTATAGCACACTTTGAACAAATTCTGCATTCAACCGTTCTGCCCAGTTCTACAGATTAATTGCAGTCGCTGCTCCATAACAGCTTTGTCAACATTTATGATTGTTTTCACATACCTGAAGTCATCTGGAAAGTGAACAAATCTCATCATTTCAAGGGCCTACCCTCTCCTATAGCATGTTCAGAATCTGCTGGCATGTGTTTTCTGTAGGTCTTATGGCATCAGCTGACCATATTGGCTCAGATCATGTCAGAATGCGACGTAACAGCTTTTGGAAACAATTTATTATGATCTCGTGTGCCCTTCAACCACAACAGAAAAAAAAAAAAAACAGTCTTTCTTTCAGTGGAAATAGGTGTTTTTGCTGCATTAACAGAAGGTGGCTCAAATTAATTGTGTACCTCCTTGTGGCCTGGGTGGAGCATGCCTCACTGTGCTTTATGTCCAGTAATTTCTTCTCCAACCGCATCTCTTTGGCAGTGAGCCACAACGTATGCAGTCTTCAAGCTTTCTTTCACCCGGAAGAACAGCTTACAGCTCTGCAGGCATCAGAATATTTGCACGCAATAAGGGGCTACAATCTAGCCCTATAGGTGCCAACGTTTTAAATCGTACTGCGAACACAGTCATAGTACCCTATATCACGGCACAAAGCAATTATGTCAAAGTTATGCTTGTGGAGGCAAAGTCACGCTTGCCAAAGCCAAAGAGGCAAAGTTATGCTTATGGAGGGTTTTATTATGCCCTGCTGCTCAGTGTATGGCTTCTGTTTTTAGCTGGAACAAACCAATAAAAAAAAATCTGAGGAAAGAAATATGCCACCTTCAGTTGTCATCGACCAAGCAAACTAAGTCAATAATGGTGGTTGTTATTCACTCTGCTATGTGATTGTCTTCATGTAAATTCACCTCTTTGGTACTGTGGTATCAGGTAGCTTCCTTGTAGCGTAACATATATGTGACCACATAGAGAACAAAGAGGAGGAATTAGCTAGTCTGGCGTAGGAGCTCTCACACTGGCATAGCTGGTCAAAACGAAAATGTGGGCCATACATCACATAAGACACAAATACCAGTATATTTTCAGCAAGCACTGGTTAATTTCTAGTAGGTGCAGTGCATATAGCATGTCCATGGACTGATATTTTATTCTTAGAGAAATAATATTTTTGCAGTTATAAAGGATGACAACATGTTCTACATCCGAAGCGAATGTACTAATTAGGTCTCGTTTAATTATTAGAAATAGAAGGTCGGTGCAAATGCAATGTCGGTTTCCCTATGTGCCGCTATAGTTTTCCAAAGTATGCTCGTGACCATTTAGTGCGAGGACATGGCCCCGAAATAATGGCTGTGTGAGAGTAAGTCCCGGAGCGTTCTTTTTGCCTTTTCACTTGAACGTGAGGAAGAAACAACGCTGCAGAACTGCAAGCAGCACATTTAATGTAATGTCGTACAGGATGCAAGTTTTACAGCGATTTCATATTTCAGCACAATATTTATAAGCTGTAAAAATGGGTGCAAGGGTACCATACAGTGAAGTAGCTGGTACCGTAAATTTTAGACCTCTTCTTGGCGTGGGTGCTTGGCATAAAGAGTGACTGTTAATAAACGTACTTGGGTATTTCTGAATGCGAAGATCATAGGAGAGAAAGGAAGGCAAACAAATACAACAGAGGGTGCCATTCATTTCTCACACTTCTGATTTCAGTTACTTCACTGCTCTTAGTTTTCTTCAGTTCCGACATCCATCTGATAACCAGAATTTACACTGTATGTCCACGCGAATAAAAAAGATGCAAAAATTCCTGTGAGAAAATTTCATGGTTTTTAATACCTTGAAAATGGCATTCTTCGGTTCCAGTGTATTCAAAGACCAGTGAAAACAAAGTGCTTGAAGTATTATGTCTAGATACATCATTTGCAGCTTTTGCATGGCAAATCGTTGTCTAGGAAGGTGCGCGAATCAATGTCGATGTTCCTGAAATTAGAATCTTATTTCGTTACACTTTGAGATTACCGTACGCTGGTTACAAAAAAATTAGGACCTCTGCTGACTCAAGTTATTCATTCCAGAGAAAATAGTTTTTTTCTTGCAAACAAACGCACAATTTCTTCACATTCATATGCAGCTTATTTGCAGAAATGCATTTCGAGAGTCTGTCCAGTACCTGTTCCGTGCGTTAATCAGAACGTAGGCTCACAAGGAAAACCACAGGCAGGTTCCGATTTCACGATTCTACGGTTCTGAGGCTGGAACACACACAAACACATACAGACGGATAAACACAACACATCCACACGGTATCGGAATCAGGCTTTTTCGTCGATCGTCACTTTTCAACTCTACGACTTCACAACCAAGGCAGCTGAAGGAGAATGGCGATGTTTGCGACAATGTTCATAATATAGCAGGTGTCCACCATAGCTGGGACGGCTGGGACCAACACCGGGAACTCATTCGGTGACACCACACGAATTCAGAGTTCGACATACTCAAATTTGACAGGCGAGCAGCAGAGCAAATCATTAACTGCAGTGTCAACAGAATCCTGAAAGCCGGCGGAGAATACAGTAAACGATTCGTCCAGACTCGGTATCGGTACTCTCGTTCCCAGCCCACCGCAAAAAGCCTCACCCTGCGGGGAAGTATTTTGAGACGCGGGAGCCAAAAGCCTTCGCTGCTCTGAGGCTGCCGTGCCTGTCGACCAATCAGAGACGATTTATTTTGAAAGTTTGAATCTGAAGGGTTTGTATCGCAAAAGTTGATTTTTACGGCTTTATCTTTACACCGTGGATTTTTTCGTGATTTATTTTGAGGAGTTTATTCTCGAAGTTTATTTTGCGAAGTGTAAACCAGAGTGATCCCACGAGAAAGGCATCGATGTCGCTCACAAGTTTCGTTGTAGAGGAACGCACGATACTCCGTTTCTTCTTGAGTCGGTCGAGCTTGCTTGGGTCCATTTCGTCGTTAGAGAGTATCCCAGGTTTTCGGCACCATGTAGAATATTGCGTTAGACAGAGGACACTGGTTGCATGAACCAACCTTCTTTATTCCCAACTCAAGACAGACTCTCCAAAAAAACGACACGCGTTACACTGAGAAACACACACACACACTCTCGGTAATATGATCCCGTACGGGGACGCTTCCCTCTCGTGCAACACGAGACGGTCACATTCCTTGGACGGTTGGACACTACGCGGGAGGAGTTTCTACGAATCCGTTTTCGCTCTGTCTTTACGTTTGAGAAACTAGAAGATTCAACAACGTCGTTGCCGTCGTGAGCTTTGATAATCGTTGACGAGCCGTCTTCGTCACTTAAACCAGACTGCCGCTGGTGTTCGTCGCTGGTCGTAACGTTATCTTCGGTGCCGTTAGTTTTCGATCCCTGAGGGCGTCTTCGTTGCGATCTCGGCATTGTCTACCTTCGGTGCTTACGGGCTAAAGTCCAGATGAGTCAAAATTGATGAAAATGTTCACCTGCTCGTCAGTCCAATCAGTCCTTATCCCACTTCTGATAAAAATGTAAGTCCGTCGAACTCAAACGTCAGGCGGGCGCCCGAACTTCGCAGAGGCCAGAAAACACACGACCACTTCGTAGCTTTGAAAAGAGACGACTATTTTATTTACAAAAAGAAGGGAGAGACAGAGCCACAAGAAGCAGTGACAAGATGCGCCTCTCGGAAGACGTTGCTTTGGGTATCGGGTTACACTGACCCATTCGGGGACGTTCCAGCGAGGGGTGCAGGTGCAGCGCCCCATAAATAACATGAACTGGTTGACAAGCCCCCGTGGCTCACATGAACAGTCAAAAAAACACAGTTCGACTGGCATCGTCAACAACATTCTCCATTACGTTGTTACACGTTGTGATATTCGCCACAGTAGTAATTTTCGCGAGTACCTGTTTTTCGCGAAATTCGCGAACGCCCTTTTTTTCGCCAATTTAAAGTCCCACGAAATATTCGAACCAATGCCAGAAAAATACGACCAAAATATGTAAGAAATTTTACCCAGGACGCTGAGGCAACTTATGTACACGGGGTTTCTTAGGCTACTAGACTGCATTGCCTCGCAAAGTGTTCAGTTCGTCGCTGCAACTGGAGACAGTAGTCCAGCCTTCACGTACGAATCCCGCGCGAATGCAGGCGTCCCGTGATTCCAGTTCCTTGTAAGCCTGTATCGCCCATCAAGCGTGTATGCACTCTGCCACGCGGATAGGCCTTTGTAAAAGTTGCCGCATCACTATCGGGTGCCAATCGCACCTGCTCTATGCGATGACAAGAATGATGGGAGATAGGGCAATTCGGCAATGACTCGGATACAAGCCGAGTAGGACCCGCTAATCGCAGCCCTTTCGTTCAGAAGTTCTCAAAAAGAAGACAATTTGAACGAGTTACCCAGTTGTGATACCCTTTATTAGCTTCTTCCAGGAAGTGCAAGGTGGGGGGCCCAAAGCGACAGGGTCGACGCACCGCAGTACCGCGAATTTAAGGTTCCGCGAATAATAGCCTGATCCTGGCTTCTCTCAAATTCGCGAATTATTGAGCCCGCGAATTTAACCACTTATACAGTAAATAACAAAATGCGGAAGCGTTGGCTGTTTCTGTTACACAAAGTGCTTTATTTTCCGGGATAGGTATTTCCAAAGCACAAATATGAAGTCTGCTGTAGCTGTGCAAAACACGAACATGATATGAACATTGTGTCTGAAGCTCGAATGAAATGCCAAATCAACTTTGCATTCACTGATAGCTGATGTCTCACGTGGAAGATTTCACAGTAGAACAACAGCATATTGGCTGCACAGGCACACACATTCAGAGATCCGGCATGACAGAGAACACGTCCATATCCTTTTGCTGCTTGTGTAGGCGCTTGGTTGATCCGTCACAAAGGAAATTGTGAAGCTGCTATGCCGTAAGATGATGCTCCAAGCACTCTGAGTGTCTTATCCATTCTACTGCATCCATGCAGATGCTATTCTGAGGCAGATATGAGTTGAGTGCTTATACCTGAACAAGAAAGATAGGGATCGGAAACGTGAAAACCAAAAATTCTACCTGCCAAAATGCTGCGTATATGCCACAGGTGCGGCGCTATGTTATGCTAAGCGGCAAAATGGAATAGGAACTGACTTACCTGTCATCGAGTGAGTAGCGGAAAAATACAGTATTCGTCCTTCTTGAATCGTTATCGCACCAAGCAAGCGAAGCAGACTTGCATGCCTTCCACTTATCTACCACACGATTGACTTGCAGAAGTATTCATGAGGCACCGAGTTTTTCAGAGTCGGTATCGACAACATGTTAGGGAAGTACACTAAAAACCATCCAAAGCGGCACCGGCATAGATGCTTTGCTTGCGTCCCTGCTGCACCCAACACATTTCGACACTGTGCGGCGAGTTGCTCCGGCACCGCCGACACGGTGTCGCCGGCTTGAGCGCGCCAAGGAAAGTTCATAATTTCAAACCAACCAATGAGTGCTCGCATACCGGAGGTGCGGCCTCAGGAGCCAATGGGCTCGTGACGGTTGAGAACTCGCGCTTCGACGTAAAAATTCTGACGTTTCATGACGCGAAAAGCTCGCAGCGGCTCACTTTAGTCCGCAAGTGAACTCGCGAGTTTCATCCCCTTGACCACGCTTTCTCAACGGCGGCTCGGCAGAGTTCGTTCTCCTTACTTCTCCTCCATGCGTCATCAGCATCGACCATCGCTTTTTTATCGTCTGTTGTGCGGCCTCTGTAGTGAACTGCAACGATCATCGATTGATGGGGCATTCCAGCAGCGTCTTTTATACGCTTTCGACCCTGATATCATGTTCGCAACGTGTGTACAAGTGCTTGATCACTGTAGGCTATGTAAACAGAAAGAACACTGATGCAAGGGTGACCTTATCCTGCAGGTGACTCCCACACGGATAACTTTTAGTATTATAGTTTTAAGAAATGGATGTGGTACTTTCAAGTGTCACAAATCTGCAACGCGTTAGACCATCTCTTTGCTGGCTGTGTTTCTTTGGATTGTGACTCATACGGAAAACGTACTTAGGGTGCTGCCTTGTTTACGTCCTCGTCCTGTGTGTGTGTGTTTTTCTTTGTTTGTTTACCGCTGTTTTCGTCAGTTACCCAGGGTGTCCCTGCTTGTGAGCGTGGAAGCTGCCACTGTCGTGACCCCCTGTTAGTACGGTGCTGTGCTGTGCTCTGACCTCCTTTATTGCTGCATTTCAGCATATAAGATTATTGTACAAATCATTAAGCACTAAACTGATTGTTCTGTTCAGCCAACAAAGATTTATCATTACGTTGCGACTGTCTTTTGCTCTGATGAAATTTCACGCAATGGGAACATACCTAATGTATATATTTGTCCTTACTTGTCATCTGCTATGACGCACTTGACATCACAGACGTAATAATTGCTACAATAAACGGCCATACTTTAATGCCATTACACTGCAGCCGAGCCATTCAAAATTTGTAGTTTATTGAGACCATGTACACAAAATATAGATGTTACAATGAACCAAATACCTCATAAAAAAGGATATCTTATACCGGTTTCAATAGTGGTGTTTCAAGGATGGAGCAAACAGGAAAGGACCAAAGAAAACACACACAACAACAGCTGCTACATCAGCCACAAACAAGCCTGTGCTGCCATTTTGTTCAATAATTGCGTTGTGCTTATTTGTTCAAAGCCATATATTATTCAGGAAACACTTTTACACACCTGGTTGGGGGCTTATCTATTTTTCCATGCTCATTCTTTACAAACTTCTCTCTCAACTCCATACTGGCATTGTCATCGCACCATTACATGCCAAACCATCACCACCACCAATGCCTAAAAACTCCCCACAGCTCATGCCATGCTATAATACGGCTGCCAACATTACATCATGCACTAAACAAGCGTATGAATGCAGGGTAGTTGGTACGAATTCATTCCGCAGCAAAGAGACGTGGACAGAAGGACGACAACTGCATCATTCACTACGATCTTTGAAATCACTCCTTATTCAGGCTTTTTTTTTAATTTACGAAATAATTTGCATAGCGATTCAGTTACAGTTATGACTTGACTCTTTCACAGATCACTCAACTTTGACTGTAAAATGACATAAGAGGCCTGTGTGACGCCATGAGAAAGATAATCGCCACTGTACAATTGTGTAAACTTATTTAGGGAATTTTTACTTCAGCAGCTCTTCATCGCTTTCTTGACATTTTTTCTAGTTTTCCAGTCATGCAAAACTTCTCAGACTATTCCCAGTTTTCCATGCTTTACTGGATTGCAGACATCCTGAAATACAGACGATGATTCAAGCAGCTCAGCAACTGGGCGTGCGAGGCTTACATGTTTGTATCGTCCGTATTTGTGGCCTGCTTTGACTAGCTTTCGTTGTTTACACAGATGATAAAGCTATTGCACAAGCTGCATTTCTGCACTGTGTGGTTATGAAGTTTGACTGTGCACGTTTATACTAAGAGATTGTGCTATTTCTTGAGAAACAACACAGTGGAATACCACAGCAAGGCACACCTATAGATGCTCATTCTGGCATAAAATCTCAGTGCCACAGCAAACAGCAGCACTGATTATTGCCTGCTCGCTTTCTATATTGATCTGTATCATACAGTAAGAGGAAGTCTGCAATGGAAAAATGGACGCAATGCAAATAAGCTTATACAAAGAAAAGGATGCAACTTGAAATCATGTACATCTTAGCTACAATGTGCTGTATTACTTTTATTAAAATTTACATGATTATATATCTTTCTTCCGCAATTTCAGTTATTTTTTAGCCACATTGGTAGTTGTCACTTTGCAGAAGCCGACATATTGATCCAGTTGTGTCAGCACAAATCTATGCAACTGAACAGTTTAATGTAGTGAGCATGGTGTACTGTATCATCAAAGACAAAGCCTGGGAGCAGATGTATGGGACACAATGCTGAATTCGTGGTAAAATGATGTAGATGCCTCTGCATGACTAACCACCTAACTTCAGTAATGAGTGATGAACATGCAGGGTCTTCAGGCAACTTCTGATAATTAATACATGACATATGGGAGATGGTTTGCAAGATACCAGCACCCAAAGAAACAGTTTCACAGATTCTGGGCATGATGCGTTACGTTGGCACACAAGAAGAACATGTAACTACTTCGGTCCACTTTACTGAATTTTAGCACCCCTAAGAGTGCCATAGAAAATGTCGGTAAAGAGGGGGTTCTAAACAGAAACAGTAGTAGTGTGAATTTTCCTTTAAAAAGAAATTAAAAATTTCACACATACAACCACAAGATTTCTGAACCTATGGTGAAGCTAGCTCTTACACAGACATGTTTTTTGTGGGGCATGGCATGGTATGCCTAAGCTAATGCCAGCCACATATTTCAATAGCAATAAATTTGTATAGCAGTTATTTTCTTCACATATGGCATTGAAGAACCGCTGACGTGAAACAAAATAAATAATCAGGTGTGACAGATATACAATCATACGTCACAGGTATTTGGTGCCAGTCATGCAGTGAAAGCAGTGTGCACGAGACGCCACATATTCTCCTGGTGATGATGTGAAGGCTTTCCAACAGTAAATGTATGAACGTGGTATCTTGTATTGCAACAGCGTTCAGGCACTGTTTCGAATGACATATACATAGATGTTAGAATCATTTGTCATGATGCTGATGACACACTGATGATGACACATTCTTAGTTACACCAGGACTTTGTGACCGTAGTATGCCCATATTCTGTTTATCCTCCACTCACTGCTGTACAATTATGGGTGGAGTGCGAGTCAAAGAAGAGGAGAACTCGTGTGAAATGAGAGTACCAATGTACATGTCATACAGCAAAAACCGTGGATACTTAGCATGCACCTGAGCTAGTGCAAGGAGAACAAGTTGTAATGTTCATAATTGAAGGTAAAGTGATGTACTACACATATGCATATTAGCAGGATATTGGTTTGGTTCACTATTTTGCAACTCAGCTATTCAGAACACGTTGAAGACATGCACAACACAGCCAAATTAGAGGGTAGTGTTTCGGGTATGTTGTATGTTGTGTGTTGTTACCGTCAATAAATTTTCCTATTACAATTACAGGTATTGTGGCATTTGCGATAAATAGAAGCATGATTGGAATGTGAATGCAGGTGTATATGATAAATCATGTGGCATGATTCCATAGGGGTGTGTTTTTTGATTCTTAAGATTTACCTGTACAGGATATGAGGCTACACAAAAAGAGTGCACAGACCACACCAGTGTAAAGCTGCAGTGCGTCGAGCAATTTTTAATAGTCCTGCTCACAAAATGATGCAGAACAGCATGCGTACATTTTTGCTTGAAAGAAAAGCCTTGAGCTTCAGGAGACACAAAAGGGACACCATTTTTTTGTTTAGCGCTGTATTCACACTGAACAGGTGAGCACATGGATAAACTCTGTGGCCATATGACAGCTATCAACGACGTAAAAGAAGGAGAGCTAGTGTAACGTGGGTGCTTGTTTACCCTGCTTTACTACTGTCGTCTATATCCACACTGAACACATGAGCACAGAAATAAATAAACTATGCGGTCATACGGCAGCTGTCAATAACGTAAAACAACGATAGCTACTGTTAACATAAGTGCATGTTCTTCCACGTGCTCGTGTGCTCAGTGTGGATATAAACGGCTGCACTGGCTTTGACAAATCTGTACCCATGTTAAAACAAGCTAACTTTCGTTTAAGTAGTTGACAACTGTCATGTGACCATGTACTATTTATCCATGCGCTCATGCTACAGTATGGGAGAACCACATTTCCTTTTTGACGTTGCATGAACCCGCTTACTCCTATTATAATTGTCAATACTATCTATTGATGAGTCTATAGCCTATGTTTTGTTATATTCATCTGAAAGGTGCTATATGCAGTAATTGCAGTTCTAATTTTCAACTTTAAGTGCAGTTCAGTGGGAGCAGGGGAGCTTCAAAGTTTCTGTACACATTGCTATTTATTCCTGTACAATTCAACAGTACTGCAGTACGAGACCTCAGATATATTGGTGGAGTCAGCATGTGGAATGTAGCAAGGATTTTTCTTCCTTGTACGCCATTGCTCACTTATGTTCTCATGTGACCTTGACAACTAATTGAGCAGGATATCCAGAGTGCACGCTTTTATGAAAAAAAGTCATCCTTGTAGAACTACGTAATAGCCTTTATTGTCTGAATATAAACAAAAAGCTCACGGATACAAAGTTGTTGTGATGAATGAGTCCATAGCAGAAATTTTCGAGAGAGGATCTCAAGAATATATGTGCTTATACAATGCAGAAAAGCTGTCAGTGATTGGTCATGGTTATGTACCTGCAATAGTAATGATGGTTCCAAAATGTTTGCAGCCTCCTTTAGCGCATTGCTGTGTAGTGCCTTTTGCAGAAGCAACCCTACAAAAGCACATCTACTGTTACCAAATGGTAATCCATGTCCTGTCCCTTTGAATGTTTTCTAATGTGGCAGTGGTAACAGGATACCTGAATAACTGATTTTCATTGGTTCGTTCTGCTGTGGCGTGCTGAAACACACATTTCAGTTTCATCTATGCTGGCATTTGAATCCAGGGGAAATGGGGACCTCCTTCACTTTTCCTCCGGTATTTTCATAATCTGGGAACGTAAAATCTGCTCAAATTTCGTGTTCAGTATAGTGAAACAACATTCAATATCTTCGTGCCTTGATAGTATCCACACAACAGCCGCAAGACGCTAGTGCACTTTATGATCAGTCCTATTGCACCGTTAAATGTCCGTGGAGATTAGACACGCTGCGAAGAGATGATAGATACTGGGATGGTTGATAAGCATGCCAGTGGATAGCGCCCCTCAATTTCTCCATTGGGGCTCGCCACAACCGTCTAGCATGTTATCGCTCTTCCTGTACAATGACGGGGGCGCTTACAGTGTGTATCACAGGAGATGACGCTCATAATAAGCGCCAGCACTACTTATGCTTTGTTTTTGAAGCTGCACATTGATGTTCGGCCATCCGCACGCTGTCTCGGTCCCTGGGATTGGTATATGGATTTTGTCCGGTGGCACATGTCGATGTCACTCTCTTTGACCACATTTTGACGGTGCTTTTTACGTTTGTCATGCAAAAAGTGCGCAATGGCGCCTTCTATAAACAACAGCCGCATTTCGTACCCTCGGTCAGGCCTTACGGCGTTTTTGTGCATTTAAAACGATTATCCTTAATTTTTACCAGTTAACTTCGAATTTGTGCAATACCACCTACCGCAACCAGTCTACGGTAGTTTTTTGAACACACACGTCCACAGTAGTTGCAACGTACTTAGACCGACGTTAAACTAGCCCCTCGCCTAGTTTAAAATACGCCCCATTCAAATGCATGGGGCTTAAACCACCAGTTTAAGTAGCTTGGGTGGATGATCGAAATGGAACATTTGAGGCAAATATTCGTCCGATTGTGATCAAATCCGTCTCCTGGGCGCATCTAGTAACTATATTGATTGAAACTCACCCAAGATTTGATGAAAAATTCTTCGTGAACCTGGGATTAGGCCTACCGGCCACCATCGCTTCTGGCAGACTCTGGTGAAATGCGCATGCGCTGTGCAGGAAGCTCGCTGTGTGCGCTGCCATATAGGCTTCACAGCAGCAGGTGGTAGAGCATGGGGTGGTGATCCAGGATTGGCGAACGAAAGTCTCACGTGATCGATTTAAACCCGACGTCACTAAACCAATAGTTTAAGTAAGTTGGTGAATACGGACTGGTTACTTTTAAACGTGCAATGTAACAGTTGCAGTCTCTCTTTCAGTCCAGAGCAGAGCAAACAAACGGTGGTGGTGGTGGTGCAAACAAACAAGAAAACATCTGTCGGCCAATGAGGCTTTCGGCGGACTCCAGAGGCGCCAATTTGATAAACAAACAAATGTGGTTGGCGCACAGTAAATCATTTTACACCTTTATTCGCTCAAAACAGGTGTATAGTTATAAAAACACCATTTTCTATCCCGCTGATTGAAGCAAAAGGTGTAAAAAGATAATCATTAAAGGTGTGACATCGACACGCACCACATTTTATATCGTGTCGATCATTAAGAGTGTAAAAATAGTGTTGAAAAAGGTGTTAGCGTTCTACACACACTTTTTACACCCCATTTCATCTGGGAATATGGTGGGGCAGGGAGGGATGTCAGGATGTCAGGGAGGGATGTCAATATTTGGCAGGGAGGGATGTCAGGGAGTTAGATGATATCTGACTCGTTGCAGGCGTACGTGTTAATTGCAAAGACACATTCCCGTCACCGTTACAGACGAGTTCTGCCACACTACTCTTAACGAACGTGCCCCAACAAACTGTATGTCAATATATGATCAATCTGGTTATAGGTCAATACAGGCTACCGAAGGTGCTCGGGCTCGTTGCTGGCATCGTCTGAAGATCGCAGCATCGTAACGCCGCTCATTTCACGAGTACGGACAGCGATACGATGCTGCGATCTTCACCTCTACCCTTAAGCTTGTCCCACAGTGTTGCTTCCTTTTTTTCTTTTTTTGCTCACTCACAGTGTTGCTAGGATCACGATGGGTGCCTGTAGCTGCAACTGTGCAGTGTCCAGGGCGGTTATTGCCGTACAAGAAAGAACGTCGGACTGCATGGTTCGGCATACTCCCGCTGGAGCTTCATCCTAAGGGGTGTTTTCAATAGAATACTCCCCTTTCAAGGGTGTTCTTGCTTTTAAACACCAACTTTAAGAGTGTTTTATGAGGAATACACCTAATTTAAGGGTGTTTCAGAAAACACCCACAGTTCATGGTGTAAAAAAAGGAGTGCGCCATGGGGCAAGCATGCGCTTAAAAAAGGTGTAAAATGATTTACTGTGTGGATTTGAAATATTCGATTCGCAGTTTTGGGCAATGGAATTCGGATTCGCGAATCTCGAATCCCTGCCTAGGATTCGAGTATTCGGTTGGCACATCCCTATTACTTACTAAAAGCGGCAGAACGAAAGTGCATGTTACGGAACTCAAAACTCAAATTGGGAGTAAATTTATGTTGTGGAGCTCCTTTGTTGCATATACGCACCTATACACACACATATACAGGGTGTCCACACTTAGCGTGGACACCCTGTATATGTGTGAACAGATTTTTAAAAAAATATATCAATCACTTTTTCCGAGATGAAATCAAGTGCAATATAGCATATGCTGAAGGGCACTCCCTAGGGGGGCATTAACAGACTCCTAAGGCAATGTCTTAATTAACTTTTTAATTATAAAAGCTACGAAGTAGCTCTAATGAGAACATCTGATCTCTTCGGTCACCAGATACCAAAACCGTTTTCAGAACAAAAATCGTTCGGTAGATCGTCCGCAAAAAATTCGTGAAGGAACACCATTTTTTACTTTATTTGGTTTATTGCGCATCTTCAAAGAAGCGGCTTTCCTTTACCCCCAGTGTGAGAGAGTGAAAGAGCACAGTGTCGCCTCATGCGTCGAAGATTAGCTTTAACTTGCGGAAACAAAACAAAAACACAAATCTATCGGGTGACTATCGCGACTGCCCTTATCTTGGTCTGCATTTTCTGTTTTCTTTTAATCTGTTGCTAGGACGCAAGAGGCGATAGTGTGCTCTTTCATCCTCTCGTATTGGGGGCGAAGGCAAGACGCGTCTGTAGAGATGCGCAATGAATAAAATATAGAAAAAAATGGCGTTCCTTCACGATTTTTTTGCGGACGATCTATCGAACGGATTTTTGTTCTGATAACGGCTTTCGTATCTGGTGACCGAAGAGATCAGATGTTCTCATTGGAGCAACTTCGTAGCTTTTATAATTAAAAAGTTAATTATTGAAAGTTAATTAAGACATTGCCTTAGGAGTCTGTTAATGCCCCCTAGGGAGTGCCCTTCAGCATATGCTATATTGCAATTGATTTCATCTCGGAAAAAGTGATTGATATATTTTTAAAAAATCTGTTCACACTTAGCGTGGACACCCTGTATGCGTGCATACATATTACGTACGTATATATGCGGTATTAATGTAAGTATATATGCACTTGCGTCTAAGAAAACACGAGGAAATGTAAAGAAATTGAGGTCTAGTGGCAAGTCGCCCATAAGTTGTGCTTATGTAGAGTATAGGGATTAACGCACTTTACCAGTAATTAAGAGGTGGGTGTTTCGTTTCCTGCCTGCTGCGGGGGGGGGGGGGGTAACACCTGCTGCCTGGCTTTTTTTTTCGCGACTGCCAAAGTTGAATCGCACATATTATGTCTTCTTAGAACAGGCCATGTAAATATAGCAACAATAAAAACCGCGAATCCACGCGTGTACACGGGGCTGAACAGGCAGTATACGACATTGTACGTATTAAAAGCGCAATGTCATCTTTTTTCTCACTTATTTTCATGATTTGTCCAGAAGGAACAAGTGAAATGTAAACTTCTGAACAAAATTTAGTGCATGACGCATCCTCTACCGCATATTATATCTCCCAAACGAACGTTACCTCCGTCGGATAACACTGCAGATAACCGTGTGATACAACGCCATCCGTTTCCCAGTTGTATCGTTAACTAAGTCTCACCGCCGTTCCTGGGTCTTTTTCCGTGAAGATGTGCGCCTACGAAAGCTATACGATGATATATGCTGTCTGCAATATTCGATGATGTCCACCGATGCACTGATGTCGGTGCACGTATATATGATGCGACGATATAAGTAAAGGATACTACGACTATTAATATTCCAGACTGTAATATTCGCTCAAAAGATATAAAATGTATTTGTGCCGTACGTTCGTGAAATCGCGAATAATATATACAGGGTGTCCACGCTAAGTGTGAACAAATTTTTTAAAAATATATCAATCACTTTTTCCGAGATGAAATCAATTGCAATATAGCATATGCTGAGGCGCACTCCCTAGGGGGGCATTAACAGACTCCTAAGGCAATGTCCTAATTAACGTTCAATAATTAACTTTTTAATTATAAAAGCTACGAAGTTGCTCCAATGAGAACATCTGATCTCTTCGGTCACCAGATATCAAAGCCGTTTTCAGAACAAAAATCCGTTCGATAGATCGTCAGCAAAAAATTCGTGAAGGAACGCCATTTTTTCTACTTTATTTTATTCATTGCGAATCTCTAGAGACGCGTCTTCCCTTCGCCCCCAATACGAGAGGATGAAAGAGCACACTATCGCCTCTTGCGTCCTGGAAAAAGATTAAAAGAAAACAGAAAATGCAGCCCAAGATAAGGGCAGTCGCGATAGAGTCTCCCGATAGATTTGTGTTTTTGTTTCCGCAAGTTAAAGCTAATCTTCGACGTATGAGGCGGCACTGTGGTCTTTCACTCTCTCACACTGGGGGTAAAGGAAAGCCGCTTCTTTGAAGATGCGCAATAAACCAAAGACAGAAAAAAATGGCGTTCCTTCACGAATTTTTTGCGGACGATCTACCGAACGGATTTTTGTTCTGAAAACGGTTTTGGTATCTGGTGACCGAAGAGATCACATGTTCTCATTGGAGCAACTTCTCAGCTTTTATAATTAAAAAGTTAATTATTGAAAGTTAATTAAGACATTGCCTTAGGAGTCTGTTAATGCCCCTCTAGGGAGTGCCCTTCAGCATATGCTATATTGCAATTGATTTCATCTCGGAAAAAGTCATTGATATATTTAAAAAAAAATCTGTTCACACTTAGCGTGGACACCCTGTATATATTATATTATTTATTTATTTATACATACTGCGACCCCTTTAAGGGGTGATTGCAGGAGTGCATCAAAGAAGCATTCACAGGAGAATTGGCGGACAAAACCATCCAGAGCGTTCCAGTCTTCAACGCAACAAGGAAAAAAGCTATACTTAAAAACATCAACACGGGTACAAATGGGGACAATATTTAGCTGGTGAGAACTTCTGACCGAGGATGTTCCAGCTTATAATAAATATTTGCTAAAAGGAATTCTTACTTTACCATTAATAATAGAATGAAATGTTATAAGGCGAAGAGTACGCCGTCGAACCTTCAAGATCACGAAGCGCTGCACTTGGTGAAAACCATGGATCGTAACGCGATAATATAAAACGTACTGCCTTATTTTGGACCGAGACAAATTTAGCAATATCTGACTTATTGTACAGTTCCCACACTTCGCACGTTTCAGGACCGGGCGTATTAGCGTTTTGTATGCAAGTAACCTAATTTCAGGTGTAGCAAATTTTAATGTCCTCTTCAAATAGCCAACCTTCTACAGCGCTTTGGAACAGATCATTTCTATATGTGGTGACCAGGACAATCTGGGGTTAAGGATAACACCCAGGTATTTGTAACTATCGACCGATGCTATAACCGAATGGTCAATTTTATACTCAAAAAGGAGCGGAGAATAACTGCGTTTAAATGTCATTTCGGCACATTTTCTGAAGTTAATGAGCATGCCCCACTTGTTGCACCACGCAGTGATTCTATCTAAAGACTCTTGGAGTAATAACTGATCACTATGTGAAGTCACCTCTTTATCGATGACGCAGTCATCTGCGTAAACCCTTATCTCCGCTGGAACATCCTTAGCAATTTCATTAATAAACAGTGAAAAGAGCAGCGGTCCCAACACAGACCCTTGTGGGACGCCAGAGATCACATGGGCATCTGCGGAAGTACACTGGTTATAAAAAAACACTCTGTGATCGACATGAAAGGTAATCCTTAATCCATGATACAATTTTCGAGTTCTTCAGCAAGGACTGCAGTTTTAAGAGTAGTTTACGGTGGCATAAAAGGTCAAACGCCTTGCTAAAATCAATGAATATAACATCTGTTTGTTTATTCCTATTAATGCCAGTTGCCAGACTGTGGACAAACTCTATAAGCTGTGTAACAGTGGAGTACCCACGCCGAAAACCATGCTGATACTCAGACAACAAAGAGTGGGACTCCAAAAAAATCGGTTTTATGGTTACATAATACATTTTCAAATATTTTGCAGGCGGTAGACGTTAATGAAATTGGACGATAATTCTGTACAAGCTGCTTGTTGCCTGATTTAAAAATAGGCACAACAATAGCTTTCTTCCATATATCAGGCACCAGCTCAGAATTAAACGACTTATTGAATACTATTTCTAAGTATTTGGACATTCACTCTGCATATCTAGCCAAGAAGACGTTTGAGATTGTGTCGGGACCACTACTCTTCTTAGAATCAAGATTCAATAGCTGGTTGAAAATGCCAGAAGCAGAGAAATGCAGATCGTTTATCGGAGGAACCTCATCCGCTAGAACCAAGTGTGTACCGCCCTCGTCATGTGAACCAAATACGGAAGAAAAGTAAACGTAAAAGTGGTTGGAAATGATTGAAGTATCAGAGGAAATATCCCCACAGATTATGAAAGAGTGCACGTTAGATCCTTTAGGACAAATTGTACGCCAAAACGTCCTAGGATTTGTCTGCAGAAAAATTAGAGAGTGAGACATTGTAATAATAATGCTTAGCAGCTTGCATCTTCGTCTTAAGTGACTGCGTAGAAGAATTAAACAAAGTACAGTCAAACTCCATTACAGCGAACACCTTTTTAACGAAAATACCACTACAGCAAATTTTTTTGCGGTCCCGCTGGAGCCCTATAGGTCCAATAATGGGCATCCTTTTTAACGAAAATAGCTTTACTGCAAATTTTTTTTTGCTGTCCCCTGAGTTTCGTTGTAAAGGAGTTTGACTGTATGTGAATCGTGTGATGATAAATGGCGGGCACGTAAACGTCTTATTCTATTTAATCGACGCCTGGGGTGCAAAATGTCACGCGTTATTCACGGATTATTGTCGTTACATTTTTTAAAACTTCGTTGGAACAAAACGACTAACACATGTTGATACTAAACTTCGTAGAGCCCCATAAAAGGTATTAACGTCAGCTGACTCACTGAGACGAACAAAGTCGTCGAATGCAAATGACAGCTCGTCAAAAATAGCGGTATCATTGGCCGACGTATGATCGAGAATTTGAGGAACCCTGTAAATGGATCTGGGAACACTAATATTCAAGTGAACGACTGCAGCTAAGTGATCAGAAAGGCCTTCAGTGACGTTACAGTTGTAACCAAGACGAGCAACAGTGGAATTAAGAAAGATTAAATCGAAGAATGATGACGTGGTCACGTTGGATACGCGTAGGACTATTAACAACCTGGATCAAATCGAGACTAGTGGCGAAGTCAATTAAGGATTCACCGAGGGCAACATCTCTCCCGCGTGTTATTAAGGTGTTCCAACATACGGAGGGTAAGTTAAAGTCACCCATTAGAATTCACCGTTCGTGATGCGACAGATGATTTCTATATATGTTGTCTAGAAGTATGGAGAAGATGTCAGTGGTTGAGCCAGGAGGACGGTACAAACAAGCCACGATAAAGCATTGCCGATACAGCTGAACTTTACACCAGACTAACTCGATACCCGCTAAGGTAGGAAGAACCGTGATCTGGAACACGTTCTTAATCAACAAAGCGACACCACCTCCGCGAGAGGACCGGTCGTTTCCAATTGCACAGAAGCTACTAGGAACAAATTCACTATCAAGAATCGAGTCCGATAACCAGGTCTCGGTGATTGCAATGATGTCACATGCGTGGCTGTAGATAAGGTGTTGTAGTTCTAGGGCTTTATTTACTATGCTTCCGGCATTTACATTCACAAGGCACAAGGGATGGTCACGCTCATGTCAATTACTCTGCTGTTGTTCATTTCGCTTAGTGCTTAGAAGAACACGTTCATTACGTACATCGTTCCACTTGTGACAGTCACCATTAACAAAAAGCTTATCGAACCGCAGTTTGACGTTATCTCCACGTTCTCTCTCTTCACTAGCGCTAAGCCATAGCTTTGATCGAATATCTCGGATTCGCCGTGAAAAATCTTCCTTCACTTGCAAGGAACTCCCCTTCAACTTCCGAGAGTTACGAAGTATATCAATTTTCTCGCGGTAGTACCCTAACCTAAGATTAACAGGTCGTGTACTACCTGCTCTTTTCCTGCCTAGTCTGTGGCAACGCTCAATGGTGCTGACGTTTAGATCGAGTTTGTTCTTGAACAACTGATTAATAGTCGAAGAGAGTGAAAGTGTCGATTCGTCGTCAGCCCCTGGCGTACCAAAAACAAGCAGATTGTTTCGCCTTTGTCTATTCTCCAAATTGTCTACAGCTAATTCTGAGCTACCAATTTTTTTGTGAATATCGCTCGTGTTATCGTGGCACTTCTTAATCTCGTCAACAAGGCTGCTGCAGTTTGAAGCGAAATTCTCCAGTTCCCTTAGTCTGTTGTCAAAACTGTCTAGTTTTGTGTGAATAGGACTGCTGCACTGAAGTTTTGCACAGCGCCATTTCTGGCCCAAGCGGCCATGGATCCAAACAGTAAGGAGTTTCATCAGCGGGTTTTGCATGGTGTTTCAAACGGTATTGTGCCAAGGAAAGCTACAACACCTGTAGGAAATCCACAGAAAAAGGGGTGCTTCTTGAAAACTGCGAACAACTCGGGACCGTGTATTTGAAAGTGCCGCGTCGTCTGCTAAACTAGGGAGTCTTGCATAATTTGAGGCGCTGATGTTGCTGCTCACTTGCGCCACCTGGCCCAGAGCAACAGGTCTATAGAGGCTTGGTTTACCTTCAGGTCGTTAATAGACGAAGACAAGCGCTTCTGGCTATCCAGTAACTTCTTTAATAGATCGTGTACATTATCATCCAGAGCACCCTCATCAGCTCGAGGATCATTCCCGCTCCCCTTAGGGCCAGGGTTTTCCTCAACATCCGCAGCTAACAGTAACAGACTAGAAAAATCGTAAGAACACTCGAGCAGACAGTATAGAATCACAGGTGGGCCAGACAGGAGTAATAAAAATCGATCACCCGATCTATAACATTGTGACTGAGTGTGAACATTTACCTGTAAGATAAGACAGAAGTGCGTGAACTGCATGCTCTCACTGCCGCCTAAATGCCCACTGAAACCGTAGCAGTGAGGTTGGTGTTTTAAATGGTCGTAGATGGCGTTGCACGAAGCAGTTCCACATGTCTTTAACTAGTTGATATCAGCGGCACAATCAGAAAAGTTTTGTTTCAAGCAGTTGTTTTGTCTATGAAGAAGACCAGGGCACGCCGTACTCGACGATAACAGCAGCTGTAAGATAAGACAGAAGTGCGTGAACTGCATGCTCTCACTGCCGCCTAAAGGCCCACTGTACTGTACTACAAAATGGAGGTTCGTATATATATATATATATATATATATATGTAAGTAATAATAATAAAGTTGCTGTTGTTGCAACCGCGACAATGCACGCTTCATTGCGCGTCTCTTATCGAATCTCTTACGTCAACAGCCCTGAAACACTGTTTTTACGGCTTTCGTGCGGGCAGTTGAAGATTATGCAGGTGGTTGGTCTTCTAGTTATCTCTGTATGAATGACAGGTTGTTCAGAATCTAGAACCGCATGTGCGACACACCCCACGGGTAGGGGCGTCGCCACGCTTCACCGCAGCGCCGGGAGCGTGTGGCGTGACTGCATGCCAGCACCGCCTTGCGTCGATGCCGGGGTGGAGACGCTAGGACATCTGTACCGCCAAGGCAACATTAAATGGCATGCGATTTAGCCAGAAAAGAAATCTAACATAATGAAGTTCGGCAATGACACAAACATGCCAGCTTTCGTCTTACAGAACATATTAGATGGGTAGAAATCCAGCGAACCGGTAGAGACGTAGGAAGGGAGTTGCCTCAGGTACGACGGCTTACCTCTACCTCGGGGTACTAGTTGAAAACAAAAAAAATATTACTTCCAAAAATATGAAGAACAATTCCTCAAAAAGCTAGACCAGATAACGGATACAACGGATACACTTGGCACTTAGCCCGATATTCTTATTAACCCCATCACATAGGAACTCTTCACTGGAATGCCACGGCAGCCCCGCCAGCCACATATGCTAATGAGTTGTTATGCCTCAGCAAGAATACTACAGAACAACTCGAGGTCCAGCAACGAGAAGTTGGAAGATGGCTCTTCCAGACACCATTTGTCACTCCCAACCTTGCCATAGAAAGTGAACTGGGTTGGTCCATGTTCTCGTTTCGAGAAGCCACACTCTTAAAAATGAACTTCACCACATAGCACGTTCCTAGCCAACCATCATCCCGAATGACAAAGTTCTCACCCCTGATTTGTTGAAAACGGGAGGCAGAGCCTATTTTGTGTCCCTGATGGACGGCACAGAATAGGCCCGCCTCCCGTTTTCGACAAATCAGGGGCGAGAACGTTGTCATTCGGGATGATGGTTGGCTAGGAGCGTGCCATGTGGTCTAGTTTATTTTTAAGAGTGCAGATGCGCTACCTGGGTAGAGTGATCCACGTACCAGACGGAGCCCATAGCATCCTGCTGTTTCGATACCTTCGATGTATTATCACACGTACATTCAAAATTACCAAAAATTAGATAAATATCGTGGAGGGAGAGACGCGGCTGGCAGCAATGACAAAAAAGAAGACCCTGGCCATGTACAGACAGCATAACACCAACCCCGCCCCGGAAGACTTGTATCGAGGTGACAGGGCAAGCGCGCTCCTTCTCCAAGCGTATACAGGATCTCCAATACCTAGAAAAATGTTGAATGAAATATTTGACGCAGAAGGCGCAACATGCGAATCGTGTAATAACGATGAATACGAGGAACTCATCCATCCCACATACTGTATGACTGCCCGGCACTAGCGGCAACAAGAGCCCCCCCCCCCCCCCCCCCCCCTAACTCAAGCCCATTTTCAGGGTAATTCCATTTTAAATCGACCGAAGTCCTCCGATGACATTTTTTGATTTGAATGAAAAAAATATATGTTGGAAACGACCTTCAGTGAAGACGAAAGCAGGTACCCGGAACTTCCTACGATCAACCGGTCCATAGATGAAGAGGGGGCAAGGTGGCGCCGTCTTCGCGACGTGATTTTTTCTGGCGACTTTGGAGCCTTACTGATAACATTCCATTCGCGTCACAGCCCTCATAGGTAACGCACGTAAAGTATGGGCACTCTAGTATACCTGTACGGAGTGAAAATGGTCTCACCTTAAAGGGACGCTGAAGAAAAAATGCCAAAGTCAGCAGACATGACAAAAATTGTACATTTTTTTAGCGCTCATATCTCGTCGACGGCGGGTCAGATATCCTTAAATATAGTATGCTTTTAATGCGCAGTCTTTCCTTTATCGTTCAATATATACAAAACTATTCTAACCTGTTTCGTTGCCGAAAGAGATGTCAGTAAATTTAGGTGAGAGCAGAAAATTGCCTATGTTTGGTATGGCATACTTCAGCCGCTGCAATACTTATTCCAATAAGTTTGCAGTTACTGAAAGGCCAACGTATCCCCTAAATCCAGCTGCAAAAATATGTTGCGCTATTTTAGTAGGGTGAACGCAGCGAATTTTTCTTTGTGTCCTGGTTTCACCGTTGTGGCCTCGCACTCCAACTCCAGTTTCGAGTGGCATGCCATCGCGCATTTCGAATTGCACTTGCCTTCGGTCTTCCTGATGCTGCATTGATTCGCGCTGCTGGCACTTGTTTGCGGACATGTCCACGTCGGCATTTTTAATTACGAGCAACCCTTTTATATACTGTTGCGAGACCAACAGATGGCGTCTGTCTATTATGCCGCAGAGAGTGGAGTACTGACTGGAGTAGCCGAGTATAGCAACAACTTTTGTCAATACCGCACAAGGTGTTAATTTTTTAAATTAAATTCCGTACTGGGAAGCGCTACCAGTGGCAGATTACTGGAGGTGCCGTCTTCATTACAGCCGCAAAAGAAGTAACCAAAACTGTCAGCCTACATTGCATAGGTACCATGCCTTCCTGCGATGGAAATTATCGTGACATCTATCTGTGACATATATTAATAAAAAATAATGAGGGGCGCATTCTACCGACAAGGGTTCGCCTGCTCTGGCTTGGTGCAACCTTCCTCTTATTGACCAAATCCTGTCTAATTGACCAAATAATGTCGGGGCTCAGGGGATGCATATGCTACCTATGTAATGTAAGGTAATGCTTAACGTAAGTTAATGTAATGTAAGGTAAGCAAATGGCAGTTTTTTGTTACTCCTACTTGCGGCTGCAATAAAGAAGGCACCTCCAGCAATGAGCCACTTGGTAGCACTTCCCAGTACACCATATTTTTTTTTAGCGCACACCCTGTGCAGTATTAACAAAACTGTTTCAAAAGTTGTTGCTATACTCAGCCATATATTGTCAGTCAGTACTCCACTCTCAGTCGCTGCGGCATAATAGACAGACGACATCTGCTCGTCTCGCAACGGCATATGAAAGGTTTGCACGTAAATAAGAATACAGACGTGGACGTGTCCACAAATAAGTGCCAGCGGCGGAAATCAGTGCAACACTAGCGAGACCGAAGGTCTAGTGAAATGGGAAACGCGCGACGGCGTGCCACTCGAAAGTGGAGTCGGAATGCAAGGCCGCAACGGCGAGACATAGGCTCAGAAAAAAATTCGCTGTGTACACCCTAGTAAAATAGTGCAACATATGTTTGCAGCTGGATTTAGGGGATAGGTTGGCCTTTCAGTAACCGAAAAATTATTGTGATAAGTATTGCAGCGGCTGGGGTACGCCATACCAAACATAGGCAATTTTCTGCTCTCGCCTAACTTTACTGACATCTCTTTCGGCAACTAAACGGGTTAGAATAGTTTTCTATATTCTGAACGATAGAAGAAAGATTGCACATTAAAAGCATACTTCATTTACGGATGTCTGACCTGCCGTCGAGGAGCTATGAGCGCTAGAACATGTGGAATTTTTGTCAAATCTTCCGAATTTTGCATTTTTTTTCTTCACCGTCCCTTTAGAGTGACACCGTTTTCACTCCGTACAGGTATACTAGAGTGCCCAGACTTTACCTGTGCTAGCGATGAGGGCTCTGACGCGAATGAAATTGCATCAGTAAGGCTGCAAAGTCACCAGAAAAAATCACGCCGCGAAGACGGCGCCACCTTACCCCCTCTCCATCTGTGGGCCGGTTGATCGTAGGAAGCTCCGGGAACCTACTTTCGTCTTCGCTTGAGGTCGTTTCCAACATATATGTTTTTCACTCAAATCAAAAAATGTCATCGGCGGACCTTGATCGATTTAAAATGGAATTACCCACCAGCGTGTCGAACCGAACCCGAACCGAAAACCGTACCCGAACTGTTATTTTTGCCGGAACCGAACCGGAACCGAAATTTTCATGATACTGTTGAAACCGAGCTGGAACAGAACTGACATATTTTAGGGGGTGTTCAAAAACATTTTGTGGCCCCTTTCAAAACCTGTTAATTCTACTTGCAATCAACTGTGGGCTCTCTGTAGTCTGCATGCTACACTTATCGCTACTTCTTTCCGACGGTTGTGGTAATCTAGGTGATAGCGGTTCCACACGGTTAGCACAATAATTTTTTGAAGTCAACCGAGGACGCTGCAGAAAGCCGTTACGCGGAAAATCATACACACTCAGAAACGAGATCTGACGCAAAAATTACTTTTGTTTTCCTGTTTCTATTGGCTGCGTATCCGATTTCTGTATCGCCGTCAAAGAAATGGACAGTCTATATATCCCTTACAAAAAGTTTTCTACCCTCTATATACATTCTATACGCAACTCACCTACAACTCTTTAGTCTGTCTATAGAGATCATATGCATATTGTTAACACATTTGAATAGACAACGAACTGATAATTGGGACATCGCATTCTATAGAACGTCTATTTATTTCAGAAACGGACCGTCTATATATCCTTTACAAAAAGTTTTCTACTCTCTATAGACATTCTATAAACAAGACACCTACAAATATTTAGTCTGTCTGTTGAGATCCTATCCATGTTAACACATTTGAATGGACAACGAACTGATAATTGGCACATCACATTCTGTAGAACGTCTATTTATTTCACGAATGGAGTATATACACGCGTACTTTGGGTTGTATATACATAGTAGGTATGCAGCCTCTGTTAAAAATGGCAAGGATTTCTGACAAAAAAGACTTATCTACTGTCTATACAATTTCTATAGAAATTGACAGAGATCCTAACTACTTGCAAAATAATTACCTAAACCACAGGTTTTCAGTAGACATCGGCATTCTTCCTTCTGCCATTTTTTTTAAACCTGTGCCACCACTCATTTTCTCCCGCTTCTTTTCTTTGTTGGTTTCCCGGGCTTCGAATAATGGGGAATGCGTTTAAAATCGAAAGACGAACAAAAAAATAAAATAAAAAATACAGGGACTCCCAAGTTAAAAAATAACGCACGTAGAAAGGGATGTATTGTTGACTATATGAGATGAGCCACAGAATATTGTCTACTCATCTTCCTAAACTTCCCCTAACCATTTAGCCCGCTTGTTAACCCTATCTTGCCTATTTGTATTCCTGAGTCAAAGGGAATGTGAGCTTTCTTCCTCTGTGAGAACAGATACTATACGTATAGTGCTTGTGAGAGCTTCCGCGAATTCGAGAGTCTTGCTCGCCTCTGAGTCAAATCGAAGTGTGACGTGTCTAAGATTACTTCGGTTACACATACAAACAACGGTGAACTGAGGAGTAGCTTGGTGTAGCAATTCACCATCGACATAAAAACTGTAACGAGAGGATAGCGAGGTAGCATGCGAGCTGGTGGTATAGATCCTTAAGTTAAAAACCCGAGACTAGGGGACGAAAAAACGACAACATAAGAACATCTGTGTTTCTTACTTGTTTTGGTTCGAGACACTCACTAGGTGCATAGAAAATCAAGCATACGCTGTGCCACACAAACGCGCGTTTCCCTCTCTCACTCGCAAGAAACGATCCATGTATAGACATTGTACATTTTACACTTTACACTTATGCACTTTCTACAGACACATGTATATATATATATATATATACAAGTTACCCGGGAGTTGAGTATATACATGTTTCTGTTGAAAGTGTATAGAATGTTTATACAACTTGTGTATAGAAAGTAGAAAACAGCACTGGGTAGAAACAACAACTTTATTACAAGATGATGAATGGGGAGTTTCATCGCGAGAGGCGATACTCTACCCCATTGCTGGTGATGATGCGGGGGATGACATAATGAGCCCATTCACAATAAGGATCGAAGTCCTATGGTATCCAGAAAGGTCAAGAGAGCTTTGAGGGCAGAGTGTTGGTGCGCTGGATGTGGCCAGGGACGAAGCAATTTTGTGTGAGAGAGAGGGGGGGGGGGAGTCTAGCACGTTAAGGGATCCGGAGAGTACGGTTCGGGAAGATTGGTAGTGTGGGCAATGGAGAAGAATGTGCTCTAGATCTTCTGCAGCACCGCAGTGACTGCATTGGAGAGAGTCAACTTGCCTCAAGCGGCAACGCGACTGTACTCTAAAAGCAACATTGAGGCGCATTCGGTGGACTAATGCGGCATCTGGACGAGAAGTATGTCGAGGCATGCGGAAAGCGAGCACTGGATCAACTCTGCTCAGCATGGCTGGGGGGAGAATGTCAGCGGTCCATTGGCAGGTAGCCAAAGTTAGGAAAATCATAGCTTGTCATAGGACTCCTATATAGATTCTTTAGATTAAGTGGATAGAAAGTAGCAGTGGATAGATACTAGAAAGAGTCTGTAAAATTAAGTTAGGAATTGTATAGAGAGGAGAAGCCAAGTTTTGTAAGAGCTGACATATTTCCAGTCAGACAAGAGCCGTGAAGTGGCGGCCGGTGGACAACGACGAGGATGGACACGCGCCTGGAGCACCCGCTCCTCAGTTCCACCGGCGCGGCCATGGAGGTTGGCCACAGTCATCGACGGCCGGGACTCATTTAGGGGAACACCATTGTTCTCTACAAGTGGACGATAAACATCAAGTTCGACGTAAATCGTCCCTTTTATCATCCCAAATTTGATAACCTTCCAGGAAGTCCAGCACTACGCCAGCTATGTCCAGCTACGGTAGCTCGGTGACGCGGCAACCGATCGAGCCTGATGCTCTCCACGTACCCCCAACCTCACCTGTACAGAACCGCTGCCACGACTCTCATCCGTTCATTGCATTCAACATCCTCTGCTTGTTCCCGAATAGCTTCCTGAGTTCGGCAAGCGCACTTCTGCATACCGACCTACTGTCTCTCTCCCACAAAGCACTACTAACCGGCCCACACGCGCCCCACTGCTTCATCAACCATCACTTCTGCACGATGTTCACCGCACCCCGGCGCTCTTTCACTGCGTGCTCGGTCGCGGCAGTCGCGGCAGCCGACGCCACGGCACGCTTCAGCCAGCGTCTCGGCATCTCTCCACGGTTCGCATAGCCTCACCCTTTACTCCCATGGGACTCTCAGAGCTTAGGCTGCCGTGCCGGTAGCGGCTCCCCAGGACCACCACTTCGCCAGCGCCTCACTCCCTTCTCCACTCTTCTCGGATTAACAGATCGTGATGACTCGTCAGCTGTGGTGCTTTGCCAACGTGTGCCGTGCCGTCAACCTGTTCAACCGTGCATGTCAATCACGGTCGCCCTCGCTGCCCTCCTCTAGTGAAGTGGTGGGTACCTGCTTTATCGCCGCTCCGCGTCTGAGGGGGAAAGTGATGGGGCGGCCGGTGGACAACGACGAGGATGGGCACGCGCCTGGAGCACCCGCTCCTCAGTTCCACCGGCGTGGCCATGGAGCTAGGCCACAGTGGTCGGCTCTCCGTGGCATACCATCATCGCCGGTCGGGACCCATGTAGGGGAACACCATCGTCCTCTACACCGCTTTACAGTTGCCTGCAGTGGCGTGCGCAGAGCGCCCTCGTTGACTTTCTCAGCTAACGTGACCCGTCGTATGGTGCTTCTAGGAAGCTAATTTCTCATTCCCTGTTCACACGTGGCCTGCCCAGAGACTTCTTCTCATGAGCACGATCAGAATGTATCCTTTTCACACGATCAACATCCCTATGAAATATTCTGGTTGGAAGGGAAGAGAACTGCTCATGGAGCAGGAGTTCCGCCGCGCAGCGCTGCAATATCGGAAGTTCCGTACTGCGCACACAGCAGACGAAACCATAGGCCCTCTCACCTGCTATGGGACATTTCCATGATCAGAGGGTCACTAAAAGGCATAATGTTAAGATATCGTGCCTACACAGCAGTAGAAGGCTTTTGCGCATCTTCCGCCGAAGTACTTTGGAGGATGGGTCTGGTGTCAATACGCAGACTATCCCTTCTTCCATGCCAAAATTGGAGCTTTGTGCAGCGCATATCGCAGCCCAGCGGCCCTTCCACACACCTGTATCTCATCCAAATATTGTCATCTGTCGTGCGCGCGAAGAATGTCCCTCAGTGCTTCGAGGGTCAACAACAACACCTTTATTTTGGGTATTTGGTAGAGCTGTTTCATCGCCAGAAGGCGAGGTTATAGAACATACGCTTACATAATCAGAAAATATATTAACTTTATACATTGCTGATTTGTTTCAGATTAGTAATGTTTTGCGTGTCGTCGTACGTTAGTTTGTTGTATTTATGCGTAATTTATGTGTATATTTCAGCCGTCGTATATTTTTATTTTTTGCTCTGAGGTCATTTTAGGCTTGCATCATGTCACTGACGGGCGTTGCCCTGCTAGACCTGCATGAACTGTACGACGCCAGCATCGGAGCGGTGTCCCACCTGATGACCAGCCGGTCTGTCGGAACTCTCGTAGGATCTCTTGTTGGTAAGTGACCACACGAAGCTCACAGAAAGGGCGAACAAGGAATACAATTCTGACAGGCGTGACATAAACTCACCATTTTTTATAACTCCTTTCAAGCAGGAATTTTTCGCGAAACCGCCATTTTGTCCTGGTCATACGCAATAGAAAACGTCAAACGTCTTGAGGTCATGTGACTTTGTTTAGATGTCGTCTTAGCGCTTGCAGACATGTTCCTGTCGGCATATATAAGCAAGAGATGATGGTATTTTGCCTAAGTAAGCTATACGGTGCTTCTTCCACGACATGGTAGCCGCCACACAAACATCCGGGGCTCAGCAAGGTGAAAGCTCTAACCAATACTGCTACGAGTTACTCCTCCGCGGGATTGTGTAGTTCCATAAGCACGTGTGACTTCTTTGACTATTGAGGTGCAGGGATCTCCCGTCATGTGTGGGTTACCAAGGTCAACTGAGCTAAAGGCAAAAAGGCAGGTCCGACCAAGGCGAATTCTTCTTAATTGTCTGTTTATGGACTGCATCTACTGACTTTTGGGGGTTGATGTTATCTTAGCTTTCCTAAGCTTTTCATATCGGAGTTTTTCGACACCAGCACGCAAAGTCCAAGTGTTACATTTCGTTCGCCGCTCTTATTTCTATAAAATTATATTGACCAGCTGATATTTATTTGGCTGAGAATTCCAACAGTAGAACATTTTGCAGACTGACGGCTTTCGCATTGCCCACTGCTGTGTATTCACAGAAAAAGTGTGGTGCATTGATTGATTCATTACATTAACCATATAAAATCTACAATCTAAATCCAATCCACATAACACGCACGCAAACGAGCCTACGCTTGATGTTTACGAGTCTCATACCATTTGTTATTCCTCCTTTATTGGAAACGGTCATAATCGGCCAGGAGGACACAAATAGGCGACAAAACATTTTTGTTTACAACTTCCACTACAATGTCACACTTCCTTCCTATTTGATGTCTGGCATATGGGTGTTGGAATAAATGGTCCTAGAATATATGGAGCCCCCTCTCCCCAGAAAAAAAAACAAGAAGAAAAACATGGAAGCAAAAAAAAAAAAAAAGAGTACTCTTTTTTTTTCCGGTAAAAGTGTGAGCGATATCGTTCGGTGAGCTCTTGTCCTATGAGCGATTGTCCGCACCCTGGTGAACTTCATTCCGATAAAAATTAATTCGCAGGGGCACTAATGGAATTGAATCGGGATTTACCGAAACCGTCAGATGCCAAGATTGAAAATAGGTTAGTGGTTTGACATATCTTCTTTGTTCTGGAGATGAGTGAACAGAGATAAACGGGTATATAAAAGAAACGATAAATTGTTTTATGGCTCACTTGTCGAGCATGAAACGGTCACCAGAATAGTTGAATACCATTTTTTTTCTGGACCATTTTCTCCTACACCCATACACATGGTATCCACCATATACGAAATACTTATTCGGCATTAAACGGGCGCAATCTTTAAATTTCCTTATCAACTTATCTTATCTCGCTACAATTTACCTAGACGTTCCGTGTCGTCCGTCGCTTTCCATTCTGGAGGTCGTCATTCTCCTCAATGTAAAGCACTAGGGTGTAAAATGGTCTAGGAACGCATGAAGGAGTGATGATAAAGTGTGCTGGGCACGTTTTTCCTTCTGATGTCGCAGCTTAGATCAAACGTTGCCTACGCTGCGGATTAATTTTTGTCTGGGGTTCATTAAAAAGATTAAAAACGCATAAACATTACAAACAACAGTGCTCTTTCAACAAACAACAACATATATATTGTGATGATGAAGTGGGGAGGTTTTCCACTCTAGGAGTGGAACGCTACTCCATAGCCCGGGGGTCTAATATGATCGATGACGATGCCTTTATATTCTTCGTTCAATGGCATGCAGCTTTTGCTGTTCATTAACATCAGTGTTAATTAGAAAAATGTCTCTCAATTTCAACCCCATTTCCCCGAGTGCACCCTTGAGGTAGCGTGGTGTAGCGTGAGGTTGATAGAAAGATTCTCTTCCTATATTAGTCACCCCATTAGTCGTACCTTATTATTACTGTTGCGCTGAGTCACACCCAACTGCGTCACAAGAAAATGTCGGTGTTTCCGCGCGATAACTTTGCTATTTGACAGTCTATTGCCTATTCAACTGAAGTGTCATAACAGGTGACTACTGCTATAATCTAATGTGGGGTAGTAAATTACTGTGGTATTGTTTTCATGTGATGTCTGTTTTATTCATCAGTCAAATCGGATTCCGACCAAACCAAAATAGAAGAGAGGTCTCAATAACGGATCCAGGATATTTGCTCACCGCCCGGAAGCTCATGGCGGACAAATGCTCACGAAGTTTTTTACGTGCTTGCTCTTTTCGCAAGTTATGTGTCGTGTTTGGTGGCACATTATAAAATGTTTGTTACAGGAGAACATGCTCTTGTGTTTGGGGGGATGACTGGCTTAGACTGGCTGTTATAATGCTGATTAAAATAATGAGCTCTGTGGTCGTTTCCTGAAAACTTGATGCCCCGAGTTTCGTTCTTTTTCTTTTCCTTTTCTTCCCTCTTTCTCCTTTTTTTGAACAGCAAGCTTGCCTCCGTCTTGCTAACCTTTCCTTTCTTTTTCTTAATAAACGTATTTCTTCCCCCCTCCCCTTCACACAGGGAAGACTTAAGCTGGCTTTTTAGCAGCTGTCGGACGAAGCATTCGCTTCTCAAAAGTTCAAAAATTAAGAAACTTGATTGAAAACGCTTTATTATTCACTGCTTCACACAGTGGAAAAGATGAAAATAAATTATGAAACTGTCAGGGTGGGCTCATGGTAAAATAGAACGGGGTGAGCAATAGACCATTTCCATATTCGCGTCGCCCTTGGCGGCGGAATGTCGAACGTCGTGCACTCTTTCCGCATTCTTCTTCCAATCTTCTCTTGCTACTTTCCCAGGCAACGTGCTAGTCCGAAAAGCGTCATCATGTTTGGGGAGGGGGGAGGGGGAGAAAGACGTCTCTCTCCCCCTCCTCCCCTCCCCAAACATGGTGACGCTTTTCGGACTAGCACGTTGCCTGGGAAAGTAGCAAGAGAAGATTGGAAGAAGAATGCGGAAAGAGGTGACAGCGCATTGTACTCGTTACCAGACCTGAAACGTCCGCGTAATCTTGATACCGATTATCTCCCTACAGTAAACATGACAATCGCCCGCAGGTGGGTCCATAGAGATGTTTTCCACTCAAAGATGCCGGACGCAAGGGCTAGGCATGCACGTACGCGTTGACGGAAATGGTCCATTGTCCGCTCCCCCTCAATAACATATCCCAGAGGTGGCGAGAGTGATAGATGATAATTAATTCAGACCAAACTATCTAGCGACAGACTACAAAAAAATATACGGCTATTATATGGATACCGGATGCATATACAGCATATGCTGGGATATAAAGATGTACGTGAGATATGTATACGGATCAGCATAGGAAGTAGCTCTTACTTTATTTTATGTCTTGGCTATGCCAGTCTAACGTGTGCAGCTTCGCGATTATTGAAATGTGTTCGGGTTGGAAGAAACATCTATTCGATTAGGAATTCGAACGTTGAATTACAGGTTTGATTCGGAATTCGAATAGAATATAGGACTACTGGCTTCGGTTGACCTCTCATTTCTTTACTCTTTCGCCTTTTTTCTTTAATAAATCTTCATATACCCCCCCCCCCCCCGTGTTTATTCACACTGTAGTAAAAAGTCGACGTCCAAAGTGAACAAGCCCACGCGTATCGAAAGTGGATGTTGTTGTGCGTTAGAGACAGAACACCATCTCCAACGGACGTCCGAAATAGATCCCAATGTCCATATCCGAAAACTGACCTCCGTGGGACTCTCCTCGGATATTTTTGGAGGGATATCCGTAGCCGTATATCCACAGGAGGTCGTGTTGCGGCTGTTTCGCGGATTGTCCGAATCAGTTCCGTGATGGGATGCTGTACGGATCATGTATTTGAAGAGAGAGAGAGAAACGCGGGACGATGTAGCACTGCAGAAATTCGACTTTCCATGAACCAACTCACTCTCTCAAACTACATGAGTAAGAAACAGAGACATTACCTCTACGCCGACTTAATACGCCAAACAATTTCTCATTTCACCGTTGTTTATGCACGCTATCGATTTAAACTTAGACAGCTCACCCTTCACTTCGACTCCCAGGCGAACAAGGCTCTCGAATGTGTAGAAGCTTGCGAGAACACAATTGTACAGTGTCTGTTCCCTGTTTGGAAGTGAATGCAATCTCATTTTCAAAGCATTTGGGCTGAGTGGCCCAATCTCCTGTTGCTGTTTCTTCTTCCTCTTCTTTTTCTTGTTTCTTTTCTTTTTTTGAAACGCCGCGCTGAGTTTCCCTCATGGGAAGCAAGCGGAGCAACAGAAAGTGAAACGAGCGGAGACGGTGGCAGATGTGAAAAAGATGTCGGAAACACGCTTGATATTTTACTAAAAAGCGCATACTGACTTCTGAAATATAAAAACGTAACACGCGCTCGAGATACACGCTACATCCCAGAGAGCTCCTGGTTAGGTCCGCAAAGTGGATGTTCGTAGGAAGTTTGAAGCCCGGCCAAGTGGATCTCCGTAGTATCTCCGCTGGAGGAATTTCATTATTCTGCGGATATCCGTATCACCGTGAAAGTATATCCGATGGACATCCGTAGGACATAATTTTCTGACTGGGCTCCGTAGAGGAACAAAAACCCAAGTCGAGCTGCCGCTATAAGAGAGCTGTTCATCGATGTACAAAGAAGAGGATGCGTGAAAGGCCCAGCCTCAACACCACGTTCCTATCTTGTGACAACAGAGAGCGGTGATCTTCGCCGCAATCGGTCGCATCTCATCCCGCTGTCACACAGTTCACGTGATGACCAGTTGGCCGAAACTACAGACCTCGCAGATGCACAAATGCATGAAAGAATTAGCACTTGTGAGAATATGTCTCACTAGCATACCAGAAGTGGATTCTGCATTACGCCAAAGACTTTTCCTGAGTCAGAGACTTCCAAAGGAGGGGAAATGTGGGGTATCTGGCATTCGAGCTCAGCCGATGACTCAACTTCACACCGCGCCTTCGCACGGCGAGTTCAAGGCTTTCGCGTCTCATATTCCCACCCTTGTTTATCTTTCCTGGCGTGCTTTGTCTAGAGGCAGTCCGCACTTGGTACTCGTACAATAAACAGCTCTCTTATAGCGGCAGCTCGACTTGGGTTTTTGTTGATCTACGAAGTCTAACGCACAACAGATGTCCCTAAGGGGGCATTTTTTTTCTGTGGACATTTCTTTGGGGAGAACATTTTTTCCTAAACCCCTTACCGGGCCATCTAATAACAAAAGCAGTGCCGATTTTCATATTCAGTCAAGTTAAAAACTTGTATGCTTACAAAGACAGCACCATATAAACGTAGGATCCATGGTCCCTTCACCGAAAAATTAGCGGCCACTGTGCACAGAAAAGAAAGACGATACGACATAGCGGCAGGCCTGCCTGCCGGAAAACGTGCATTGTCATACCGATCAGGTCGGAAAAACCCAAGGCAGGGAACAGACTTGGAGATTGCGACACACACACTATCTCCAACTATCCCAAACTAAAGTGACTATAGTGTGACAATCCCTTTTTAGTGACTCTATCCCAAACAGCAGACGCTTTTGTCGTTCCATTACTTAATCTTCCAAAAAGAGCTGTTTCAAGGACTTAAACAGTGGGAAGGGAACCTCTCAGGAAAGGGAATCTAGGATAAGGTGTTGGATTTCTATCTAGGATAAGGTGGCGAAGAGATTCTTTTTACCCCGTTAGCCCGCGATGTGGCGCCACAGGGAGGCGCAGAATACATCAGTCAAGCAGCGCGTTACATGCCTTCATATTTTATCATATATCTGGAGAAGAGATAATCGGATGCGGATGATCCTGGTGTTAAAATGTTATAGAAAGATTTTTGCTTTGCCGCTTCAGGAAAATTTCTGCATAAGTTTTTTAGAAGAGCATGTCAAAGCTTGAGTATCCAATTTTGGTAATTTTTTGTACTTCAGTAACGTGTTTAGAAAAATGGCTTGAGAAAACCAATATTTTTTCCTGGAGCGACAAAGCGCATTTTCGAACGCTATCCAACAAGACCAGTCTCGTGAAAATCGGTTAATTATTTACCGAAAGAGACTGCGAAGTTTGTCCCATAGAAAGTACATGGGTCCGCCGGAGGTGGTATCCCCTCTTAAGGCTTAACTCAGCTGAACTCTCCCTCATAAGCCAAGCAAAGTCAACATAAGCCAACGCTTTTAACAATGTCAAGGCACATTGACACAATACGATGAACATTATCATCCATCCAGGAGGTCACCTGTTCGAAACCTGCAACAAACAACTGGTGATAACCCTCACTGTGGCGTTGATGTCTGGCACCTTCGTGTTCCTGCCGTTAAGTGTGAACCTCTACTTGGCTTATCTCGCCAGCTTCTTGAACGGCGTCGGAGTAGGTGGCTTTGACACAGGTAAGCTTCAGTTCGGATCGAAATTTCTGCCCACATCGAAGACTCCTCTATAGGGTCGCGTGACAGGGGGTTAGCCAACGCCACCTATACACACAGAAGTCCTGCTTAATGCTTCCTCTCTTTCTTTCGCTACGTGGACACATGACGCCAGAATTCGTCTGCTACTGTGATTCGCCGTTCTGGAAATTCAAGAACACACAAATTATTGTAGCTAACTTCATAAATTTGAACCTGTAGACTAAAAGTGCAACGCGATTTCCAGAAAATCAGCCTTGAGACAAATATGGGCGTTATTTTATTTTACCATTTAGTACACGGGGACGTTCACTACTCGCAGACGACAGTGGCCGCCATGCGGCTTACGGTGGCTTGTCTCCATAGCTACTACCGTGGAAAGCATGTTCGTGATTGGCCACGGTCGTTTAAGATACGATCCTCATTAGCTGACTCTTAGTTGTTACGTCACGCCGACGAGTACGCAGGCTTTCTCGGTGTACGTGGTGATGGGTTACCACAGAAGAAGCAATTAAACGTATGTCTACACCAGTTTGTCGACAGGAGAAATTGTGCAGCGAAGTATACATGGATACGTCTGTGCACGTGGATGGCGTGACAGACGTGGATACGTCTGTGCATGTGCACATGGATGGCAACGTCTGTGCACGTCTTTAGTTGCATAATTATTTGTCATTTTTTGTCGTTTTTACGCTGTTATGTGTGGCGCTGTGTGTTTTACTAATGAAATATGAGTATTTCCTCCATTTAGACGGTTTCTAGCATACGAATGGATATGTGCTGGAAGGGTAAGTGCGCTAATGTTGTTAAATTTTACCCATGCGGACACTGAAATGAAGAAACATGCAGCCACAAGGGAACACGATGTCAATATAGACAAACACGAAAACCCCGTGCGCTTGAGTGCTGCCCCTCATGCTGTACGAATGCAGTATAATATAATTGGGAATTGATTTCCACGAGAGATGAGTCAGCCTCTTTGTGTGGCGACATGCTGCACGTGCATGCACGTGTGCAGGTGCACAGGAACGCGGATAATTTCGACCACCAGGGGTTCTTTCGACGTGCGCCGGAAATATCCGACACACAGTGCTGGGAGTAATGTTTACTTCAGCGTGAGTGCAGTTTAACAACATCATACTTATTATTATTTGTTATTGTTGTTCATTACTATTATTTATTATATAAGTGATTTTCATAAACGAGAGAACCTGACCCATCCAGACGCTACAAAGGCTGTGGGTCCGCACCTGGAAGAACGCATGCGCCACGTCAGCTTCCCCATGGACGTGCATCCCGTGAGCTGTGACGTCACTGAACTTGCGGCCAATGACATTAGTTTGTCCGTCTCAACGTGATAATGACCGAAGAAGTGTAATGTAAAGGATGAGGAAAGTAAGAGAAGTCATGTGAAGGGAGAGGGAGGGTTGGTGTGCTCAATGAAGACAGCAGCAGTAGGCAGACTAGATGGTGGTGGCTTTGTTTATGTTAACATTTCCTAGCGTTTGAGGGAAAATACACAACGGACTCACGAACCTGCAATGAAGCGTTAATGCCCTGGGTGCAAGGGAGACGCAGGAGTGAGAAAAAGTGCTCTTAGGGCGAGATGTGTTTGCTATCCACCCTGATAACAACAGAAGGATGTGCGTGACCCAACCTAGCGTTATCCTCCAAGAAGGGTTGGCCACTCTCTTTAAAATCGTTACCCCCTGGTTCTTCACGTCCTGTATTTTCCCTCAACCGCAAGGCAATATTAACGTCGTCAGGGTTGGTATGTTCACGAGATGGGTGTTTACTTGAAAAGCGTCGTGGCCGACTTCAGGAGGAACTATATGATCAGCCGTGTGGAAAGTCTCTCGCAAAGCCTGTAGAAAATCGGACAGCTGAGGGAGGTGGGTGGGGTATTCGATGTCACGGCATCCCGGTGTTCGGTATGCCATTGGAGCTCCTACTAACCAACGTATGCGGTATTCGCTCAGCCGCGCTGTCAGTCCCACAATGACTATCGGATTTCAATGGCACGGGACGGTCTTGCTAATACGCAGTATATTCTCAGGCTAGACAGTGCAGTTAAGGGAGTTGTTGCCCTTTAAAAACGGGTTCTGTCGAAATTTCCTTCCAGGAGTGCTACCAGGATTCACTACCAGACTCGTCTTGACCATTGCCGCAGCCAGGAAGAACGCGAACACCATTTTTAAGAGTGCTACAACTGCTACAAGAAAGCAGTTTTATTGCTTACTTTCAACTGCGAAGCCTTGTCTCAGTCTAGAAACTGGAAAGGGCGCAGACTAGCTCGTACATGACGAACACCAAAAACGAGACACAGTCCAGCTCTATCCGCGTCAATCTCTCACTTTATGCGCAGATATAGTCCAACGTTTTTGGCGTCGGAGTCAGCGATAGCCGAAGTCAGACACGCCAAGTAAGCGATCCGGGAAATATGCGTTTATTGTCAGACGCGCCTCAGCAGTAGCCTGCGACCGTTGCGCATGCGCAAAGTCGCTGTGACTGCAGCGGCGCGACTGCGACTGCGCCGTTCCATTCTGCGCGGGCGACGTCCTAGCGCGTTGAATGTCGCCGGTCGCGGTAGCCACTAGACCATAGAGGGTGTGAGTTCTCCCACGCAACTGTGCAGCGCGCGTACGAGCAGCACAGTTACGTCGGACAATATCTGCGCCTTTTCTGTCTTACATAGACGCCTCCTCTTTGTCCCTTTCCACGGGGATGAGGAGCATTTTATCTTCCCGTCGCCTACCGCCGTTGCTTGGGAAGCACCGGGCATAAGGCATCACACCGACTTAACCGAATGACGCACCTAAGGCGAAATTCTGAATCATGTCGTCTTCTTAGTGCTCAAAACCGGCGGCACACGCTTTCTGGAACGTGCATGCAAAGTTCTACGAAAATGGCATACGCTTCCCCTCCTAAGCCAATCCGATGACAGAGGGACCTCACTCCGAATACTGATTTACCTTGACGGCGATGTGGGAATTTCTTCTGGAATTCAAAGCTGCGACCTCTCAGTTCTCCTTTTCACATTGCAGGTGCCCTGGTCCTCCTCATCAAATTGTGGCCAGACAATCCAGGACCGGCACAGCATATCTACCACTTCTGCTTCGGTGTGGGATCTCTGTTGGCTCCGTTACTCGCCCAGCCTTTCCTTTCTGTCGACGCTCATGACAGCGACCCAAATGCCACCTCCAACCATTCGCTATTCAGCACGTCGCCAACTGTGGACGACTTTCCAGTCAGCAGCCGTTCTTCAGCAACTACACCGGAATCCAGAATTCACTATGCCTTTCTCATCGTCACCATCTACCTTGCTGCGGTTGTCGTCTTTCTTGCTGTCCTCTACATCGTTGATAAGAGCAAGAACTATGACACAGTGGTTCGTCAGACGAAGGACACTGAAGCCGTTCAATCATCCGCCGCCAGTGACGTCCGATTCTCAAGAATTCTTATAGGCCTAGCGGGAGTCTACATAGCTGCCTACGTAACCATGGAATGCGCCTATGGACACATGTTGACGACTTTTGGTGTCAAGAGCGACCTGCACATGCCGAAGTCCACCGCTGTGTACCTAACGGAATTCTTCTTCGCAACGTTCACGGCGGCGGGAGTGCTTGCAGCACTGGTTGCCATGAAGGTGTCTCCCTTTGGATTGCTGCTCGCTTCAAAAGTGACATTACTCTTTGCCTTCTGTGTGCTGTCGGTGTGGGGCGCAAAGTCCAGCGTGGTACTGTGGGTTGGAACGGCCCTATCTGGCCTGGGACAGGCGGTCATCTACGGTGGTGTGGTCTCCTTCTGTGCCGACTACATGGAAGTGACTAGCAATATGATGTCCGTGATTGTATTTACGGACGGCTTTGGCGCCATGCTCGCACCGGTACTAGTCGGACCGTTCATAGAACGTTTCCCAATGGTGTTGATGTACTTGTGCTTGGCGTTGGCGATAGCGATGAGTATCATCTTCATTGTGCTGCACTTGCTCACTAGAAAACGGAACAAGCTTAAGGGTAGTTCAGAGACAGAAAACGCAAATGACGCTGTTGAAGTGAAATCGAATGACTAGTCTGGATGACTACCGAGTCTGTAACGTGTCGGATGGAGGACCATCAGCTTTTGGAATCTGGATTAGTGCAAAACGTCCTGACCGCTTCATTTCCATCTTTTTTTTTGCATCCGTAATGTCTGTTGTAAAGTATTAAGTATTCAACTATTAGTGTAAGAGACTCTGCACTTTTCCGAACAGCCCATAAACTCGAAATTCTTCCTAGACGGCGATTCATAGCTTCTGGCCCGCACTCATACGCCTACCACACAGAAGAGGAGATGCCTTCTTCGTTTAAATTCTCTGTCGTGCGTTCCGAAGCATCTCTTCTGTCAACTGCGAACGAAAAAAAAATCGTAACATGGTCTCCTTCAGTACAGTTCTTACTGTCTGTACTTCAATTTAATTGCGTTCCCGTTTGTGTGCCTTGTACTGCACGTGAACTGTGCTCAAAATTTCCACCCTCCTTTCAAGAGCAACGTATATCTGACGTTAATGAGCTTCACGCGGAACGAAAGCATATTAATAACGCTTTCAAATGATGTATTTTGCGAGGGCATAGCTAACGCATTAGAAGAGATATATTCGTTAGAGCCCTGCACTGTACGGAGAAATGCGTGCAGTTTGCAATCCGGTTCCTGAGAAACACCACATTCGATTTTAACGAGAAAATTTGTAAGTCTTCACTAGTCAACAGCGCTCTCGGACATTCCCACGATCACGATCAGGATCGCCGCTCCGATCGTCACCGTCATCTTTCATCGTCGTCACCACTCAGCATTGTCACCACTCATATTACACCCCTAGCTATGGAGTAGCGTTCCACTCCTACAGTGGCAAACCTGCCCACTTCATCGTCAGAATATAACTGGTCGTGTTGTCGTTCACTAGAGAGCGGATTTTTAGGCGCTAACGGGTGGCGCTCTTGACCCGCATAGCACCCAATATGCCAATCATCATTGCGGACAATATCTGTCTCTCTCCTGATAAGCTAAGAATAGGAGCGTTGAACTATCCATCCAATCGGAAGAGAAAACGATACTGTTAACTGCCTAAAAATCACGCTCTCTAGTCTTCACTATTATTCTACGTTTCTAATTATATCAATTTTATACGGGCTAAAAGTACAGAACCCAGAGTACTGAGCGGAAAGCCAACACTAGCTTCGCAGTGTCCTCCGCCACAAGAGGCACGTGGGAAACGCTCTACACTACATAAAGGAGTAATCGTTGAATTCACTAATGTTTGCATGAGACAAAATGGCCATGGTTGTTTCTATCTCACTTGGGCCAGCCGGTGTCCGCCCATTTCATCGAGCGCCATTTCATCGAATAACACTTGACTCATCACGTTGCCATGTGGCTTGTATCACCAGACATGCAGACACATTTCGGGGTCCTTAGTAAGCACAAAATGTTTGCGTTTCCGTGCTTTAACTTTGATATTAATGACAGTCTATTATCGATTCAATTGAACAGTGTCAGAATGGTGTTCCTGATCATTGCTACGATCTGTAAATTACTGTGCGACTGATTTCGCACGAACGTCTATTTCAATTCAATCGGTTTCTGAGAAAACAAAAAAATGAGGGGCGTTCTTGACAACATAGCCGAGTGGTGCCTCGAATGATTGATGATAATTACATCTGATCAAGGTATCTGTTGCCAGACAACAAAGATGTACCGCTGTTTAGAAAACAAACTGAAGCCCAAGCAGCACAATGTACTCAAAGTCGAGTGCAATAGGGGTGGGCGGGTAGGTGAAAGGCCTTGAACAGACTCGTGAAACTAAATAACATTGATAAGACACATACCGTCCACCCCTATTGCACTCAACTTTCGGTACATTGTGCTGCTTGGGAGGCTACGGTGTACCTAAGCTATTGAAGAGCGTTGGTTATTATGAACACTTGGGTCCCATTATTAAAAACGATCTAAGCAACAACAACAACTTTATTTCAAGATGATGAATAGGGAATTTCATCGTCAGGGGCGAAACTCAACGCCATTGGATAAATAAGGTTGGATAGCCATGTTAGACATATGTGTACTACACTATGTGTACTATGTGTACTTGAGCTACTCCAAGACTTCGGATGTAAAAAATGCAATTTCGCTCCAGTGCAACGAAATAAATTAACAACATATAAATGGTTAGGTATGCCTTGAAATATATGCACCTATCAGCAGTCTCAGATCCATAAAATAGCGCGCTGTCCGAAAAAAAAAAAGAACCATGCAAAATGTACTGTGCAGTGTTTATATATTCCAGGTGCACAAGATACAATAAAATTTATTATACTTCATTCACGAGTGTTATGATACGCATATGTCCTTATATTACATGCATGTATTGGTGAATATGTACTATGTATGCACAAAGCCAGAGATATAGTTGAGCCACAGAGCAGCGAGGTGCGTAGGTGAACGATGAGGCAAGGAATGCGTTTATTCGGACACGGGCGTCACGCCTATGCCTTCGCCGTCGTTACAATTGCTCCCTCTCCCAAGGCTTGACCTCTTGGTCAGGGTAGATTACATATGAAATACGCTGATGTAATCGTGAAAGTGAAGATGGGGTTGAAGATGATGTTCACTACTCCGCCGCAATAGGGTGCACACTTAACTTTCTTACACCCTTCTGAGTGTAAGGTGGGTGCACTATAACTCATGTCCCTTTGAGTGTAAAAGTTTGTAGGTGCAATGAAATACACCTACCCCTCAGGGTGTATTTCACAACACCATCAAACTTTTACAGTTAGATGGGTGTGAGTTATGGTACACCCACATTGCCCCTGAAAGGGTGTGACATCTACGTAGGGGGTGTGCGGCTTGTTGGTCTGCACTGATAATTGGACCATACCCTAACTGATTCAATGTTTGGCGTAAATCAACACACTTAATCAGTGGCGTCACGTGTGCAGCTTTGTTTCCATAGTGAGCGTATCATGCATATCAGCGAAAGGTAATATGTTTAAATTTAATATGTAATCTGGTTCTCGTCATGGAGAACACTCTTTCTGACGGTGTGCTCGTTGCAGGTATTGCAAGCACCTGCCGTGCCAGGATAAAAGCCTCGGGAACCGGTGTCCATGGCTTTTCCACCATTTCAGCGCATCTGCATCGTCTTCACAACCTGGGATGTGGCTTACGTAGTTTAAGATTTGGTCTTGTCGAAGACCCGTGCGGTGCTAACACCGAAAACTTCGCAATCAAATCCAGCTTACGGTGCTTAATGGTACTTGTACAGGACAGATCAGCGATGTCCGAAATATCAGATTCCGCAGTATCGGACGAGAACTTGTCGCGCATAGAACTTAGGAACGACACTCTGTCGGTGTCTCGTTCGCGGAGTTCTTCGTTCACAGGAAACCGTGCTCATGTAGTGCGGGTTGTTTGAGTTAGCGGGTCGTAAACCACGTTTAGATGAATTGAATCTCTGTATGCAACAAGGGGATAAGTCGAATTATCCCCTTTTTAGTATTTTTGTTGCAATGACATCTACATACCAGTATCTACCTGCGAAAGAAAATTTAGGGCCGTATTGGAATTTATTGACCTGCTGTATGAAATAAAGAAACGGGAAATGCATGCGTGTCAATGGGATGGACAGTCAGATCAGGCCCCCTTTCTACACACGCATACAAATGGTGCAGCTTAAATTTTGGTACGATGCGGAAATGAAGTTCGACTTCCACTCGAAAAACATGTTCTCCCTACCTCACATGACCATTCAGCAGTGCTACTGAGCGTTGTAATCGGAAAAACGTGTGCCCTATGCTAATAAGTCATATTTTGCTGGCCATACAGGTGATTAGTTTCAAGATTGTGCTCGTTTAGCAGCACGATAATCACGACCTAGGCTGCTCCACTGCACAAAAGTAACTTCGCCCGTCCTGGCGTCACCAGCAGAGTCCGACTCGTGAAAACTGTTTTTTTCCTGCACGAAAACCCTGTGCGTTCGGTGTTCTATAGAAAAAGGGGATATGTCATGCTCCTGGGTTTTGTTCAATTCCTACTAAGTCACACACACAGAAATGATGCTAACGGGGCATGCATGTAGAGTAGACACACGCATATATGTATGTTATACATTTGGTATTTGCGTTATTCTAGGAAACTCATCTGCAATTACTTTACCAAATGTTCACTTTCAGTTTTCTCAGTTTGGGATTTTTCGACTTATTCCTTTATCGCATTCATAGGCTCAATTATCTGCAGTCGTCTGTTGAAGTTATCCATCATTGCATTCTTTACAGTTATTATCACGACATCGTCGCCGTCAGCGCTCTCCAGCTCGGACTTCAGGTCATAGATGGTGAGGAGAACCTCACCTTGACTGTTGTAGGTTCCACACGAGACTACCTTTGTGGCCTCTTCGAAGACACCAAGAAAGTCCACGAGGTGTTGGATTAACTCGAAGTCTACTTCAGTGTGTATTAGGGAGTACTGCTCGAGGTTTTGCAGCGCTACGAGTATAAGAGGCTTATTATCCGAGAAACTCCGAAGCATAATAAGTAGAGATCAGTGCGGGTATGAAAATTCGTACCCGCAACCGCAATCGCATCCGCAGCAATGTCATTGATGCAACCCGCATCTGCACCGCACATCCTGTCGGGTACCAGCATACCCGCTGGCGCACCCGCAGCCCAATGCGCGCGCATGTTTCAGTAACGCCACATGATCGTCACAGGACGGAATGATTTAATGATGCTGGGTACACTGTTCGTTAGCGAGCCATTTTTCCAACTGTCAGACGATGTGGCGACAGTTGGAAAGGTAGGAAAAATTAGCCCTACACTCTAAATCATTTCACACCTTTAAAGGTGTAATAGCGTGCATGGCGCACGCCTTTTTAGGTGTAATTTTGGTAACATCATAATGGAGCACGGTTTCGCACAAATTTTCTTTACTCGAGTGTTGTCTGTCCTCCAAAAATGTAGTCTTGCAACATCTCAACATTGTTCAACAGTATTGTAGACACTTGCGCTTGCTCGATTATCGATAGTGATGCATATATGCATTAGCTCGTACCGACGATATCCAAGCCATAATGAACGCAAGATTTGCACTGACACTTGTGTAATGACTGATGTAACTGACACTCTTTAGTAATGCTTTCCGAATTTTGTAAAATACCATACTGGAGATGCAATGTTACGCAACCAGATTGAATGTGCATAGCGCACACCTTTAAATGTGTGAAAAAGTTTACAGTGTATGTAGCAAAGAGAGCCAAAGAGTGACAATAACAACGACTTTATTTTCAGATGATGAATGGGGAGTTTCATCGACAGGGGCGATACCCTACCTCATTTTCTATTACCCACACTACCAACCTTCCCGGTCTCATAATCAGCTGGACTCTCGCCCTGCCTCTCTCTCTCTCTTCAAGAGTAAGCATAGAACGTGGTGCCAGTAAATGACAAAGTTGCCATCACCTCGCACACCACGGAAGGAGTGGATATGGAACGTCTTGGAAAATATTTTGGCACAATGTTCGCAGTAAATCGAGTCGTACACCAAAAGCCGACAAGCTGGTTTTGTGCCTGCGTGTATGGCGGGTATACCCGCGTAATCCGCGGACGCAATGCGGGTCAACCCGTGCCTTACCCGCAACCCGCGATGACACGTAAATGCGGATACCAGCACCGCATTCATCTTTAGTAATAAGAACAGTGTCCCATCTCGTTGTTTACAGCAGCTTTCAACCGGGCGTGTCTGTTCTGCGCGGGATGGTCTGGGGCACTCTGATCGTGCTCTGCCGCAAATCGAGTATCAAGCTCAGTTGAAGTATCGACTTTCGCAGCTATCTTCAGCAGTATAGCATCCCGAATCTCATTCAGCATATCGTTCTTATAAAGAAATTGCCGGTAGATGTCGCGACAACGGGTCAGAATCTCTTGGACTTCACCCTGACTACTCAGCGTTTCTTTCATAACTAGGTTATTTAGAGCATGGCCCAAGCACTATACTTTTGCAGGTCATGATCGTTACAACATTTGATTGTGTTGCTCCCATTGTACGTGACGTAGACAATATTTTTGTCCTGCAGGCTGTAGCCAGCGAGAATACCGTCACCTTGATCCCCGATACCGCCGGCTGTGTGCGGATGTGGGAGGAACTTGAAGTTCAGCACTATGGACACCGCGTCAAACGAGGTCGATAAGAAGTGCAGAGTAAGGCAAAGACAGCCTCTTGTAATTGTCAGTCCAGATGTGCGAGGAGACAGCTGCAGTTCTGTCCATTTCTGTTTGAACCTTTGACATGATCGATGCTTTGAACGATGTGTACACTTTGTTGAGAGTGCTCTTCTCAGTGGGTCCGCTCTCGGAGGTTTTATTTTAGGACAGTAATTAGAAAAAAAATCGACTTGTCCTTCGTTTTCTACCTCTTGAAATGGCACATTGTCTCGTGTAAACCACAGCACGATATCTTCCACAGGAGACACATTCTGCTTTGGACTAGAAGCGCGCACGCTAGAAAAGTAATCTTGGATTTTTGCAGTATTCGCCGCTTGGCCAACTAAAAACTTCTTATACGCTGTGTCGATCAACCAAGTGGGAACGTAGATTGCCTGAAGACACAGTAGTGGAATGCCGGTGAACCCCTGGAAGATCCAAGTGACACGGGAGAGTGACAATTTTATGCAGCCCGAGAAATAAGTGACAGTTCCAACAGAACGAGCGTAGTGCTTACGTGCTTATCGACACTTTTTTCCCTGCATTTTGCTTCATCGAGGCATATAGCGCAATAGTAGTAGCCTTTTCCCCATATTTGCCCGTCGCTACTTCTGCGCAAGAAGCCGAAGTGATTGTACACGAAGCTTCCCTTCTGAGACTAACTTGCTAGAGGCTTAATGAAATATGTCGGGGATGGCTTGTGGCGATGAAACTCCCCACTCTCAAAGGTAAAAAATAAAGTTGTTGTTGTTGTCGTCCGGGGATTGGGAATCGTCACCGACATTTTCGACGACCGCGTGCGAAAAGCGGGACTACACCCGTCACACGCAGCTATACACTCTTAAAAAAAAGGGTGAACTTTAACTCTGTAGCGGGCCGTGGCCATCTTCGTCGTTGTCCACGGGCCGCTACAATGCTCCACCCCCAGACGCGGAGATGCGATGACGATGGCCTATCTCCATGGCCGTGCCGGCGGAACTGAAGCCGGTGCTCCAGGCGCGTGGCCATCTTCGTCGTCTTTCCTTGCCAGGTATATCACTCCCCTTTTGGAGAGTACAATTACTCTCAAAAAGGAGTCTCCTCACTCTCTTCGGACCCTTTAACCCGCTAGTGGGGAGTAACATTACTGTCCAGTCTACAGCCCTTTGGCTTTTCTCCGAGCCTCGTTTATCTCAAGCTACATACTTAGCAGTCAGTCGTCTAGTCCTTTTGCTTCACCGCCTCAGCGTCACGGTGCGTAAACAGAGTGCGTAGTGAGCTGAAATTTGAACGGACGTTAATATATCATCTGCACGAAAATGAAATGGGCGTCAGCCTCCAACCGCAGCGGCTCTCGTACTCACAGCTGACTCGCAGCGTATGGCTACTGAATTATTGAAATTATGGCAGTCGTCGAAGAAGACAGGCGTCGGCGAGACTAGCACCTACAGCGTTACCCATGTCCAGTGCGCTACCAATTACAAAACTTCGTGGTCTTGAGCGTTTGGTGGAAACGAGCAGCAGGGGAGAAGCTGCTCATAAGCACCAAACGTCCAGAACATTAGAATGCCGAAATTCACCGAAAGGCAGGTGACCACAAGGGCAGGGTCGTCCTCTCCTGCGTTCAGAACAAGGTCATAGCCTCATAGGGTAAGAAGGGTAAGAAAGGCGGAAGGAAAGGCCGCTACCAAGGCCGCTTTATGTGTCAGTTGTTTACGTAACAGCTTGGCCGTGCTTGTATGTAGTGAGAACGAATAGCGTCTTCTCGTTCAAGGATTTCAATTTGAGCTTTATTTCCACAAACATTAAGGCCGCCTAAGACAAATGGCTGTGTTCTAACTTTAAGGGTCCTCGGCTGCCAGGGCCGTAGCAACAAAGAACGTGGCCAACTTCGAACAAGTGTCCGCGGCCACTTATAATGCAGACACTGGAAGGCGGTATTTATGCAGGGTTCATATTACGTTGTAGGCCTACAGTGTACATTTACGGGAAGCGCTTCTTTGGAGCCTTGTTCTTCGCAAGTTGGTTAATCAATGTGTCAGCAGGGTTGAGGAGTTGCCACTCCGGGGCTGGAATGATTCCGGAATGATTCCGGATTTTTCAGAGCCCGGGATGGAATTGGAACGGAATGGCAGAAGCTGTCCTGGGAATGGAATGGGAATGGAACAAGGCATGTTTTTCGCAGGCAGAATGGAATTGGAATGTAATGGTCTGGGTGCCACACTGTCAACGGCGATGCTTTGGTTTGGTTTTAAGGAAAAATAAAATGGAGATTTTGGCTTCACTAGCGTGGGGCGCCCGCAGCCCCACATCACTTGCACCAGTTACTTTAGTGGAAAACTCCAGTAATGATGATGCCAATGAAGAGGAGGAGGGGGAAACAGCTTTGTTCTTTTTCCGTGCTGGGTCATGTCAATCTCTATAGCACTGCTGGGCTAGCTAGTACGGTTACCGGTCCTAATTCTTTTATTGGTGGAATTCCAGGAGTGGGAATTGGCCGTACCTTTCATTCCGAGGAATTGAAAGGAGTGGAATTATCACAAATCTCTATCCCTCGGAATGGAATTGGAATGGAATGGGTGATCCCATTCCGCAACCCTGGTCCGGAGTACTTGCAATCTTGTTTTTAATTATTTTTTATTTATTTATCATTTACCATCAGAACGATGGGGGAGCCGAGACAAAAAGCTGGACGCTGCTTTTCGATTCACTACTAGCTCAGGAAGCCTGCCATCTCTCATGGTTGCACGCAGAATATTATCGATAGATCAGTTTCATTTTGCTGAAGCTCCTTTCAGCATCAGCGACAGTAACTGGCGTGGTCAGAAGAATGCTGATTCAAATGTAAATATTGGGACATAGCTCCTGAAGGCAGTCCTTGTATGTGTATTGTTTGGGGACACGGCTAGATAAAATCGCCTGTCAGTACTTCGCCGTCCCATATTACCTCGGTTGCGCTTCGAAGAGTTGCGCCAATATTGCAATTTAAAGGTGGACCATGTGCTGCACCGGTGTATTACTGGAAAGAAATAGTCTTGCAACGCCTGGAGATGAAGTAAATCACGTAATGCTGATTTACGACAGCCGTGTCCCCTACAGAGCGTTAAAAAATTGCATGGCGTGACAAGACCTCTTTTTTCTCGATGACAAATAAAACGATTAAATTCCATTATGAGTTCGTTGGCATCAATATCTCACATTTTTATTTCAAGATTTTTGCTGTGATTCTCCAGTTCATTGTCTCTGTGACACCGCTTCAGGCTGTCAACGTTGTACAGAAATCGAAATTCTTTCACAACTCCACGACTTGGTCAAATCGCGACAAGACAGAAGATATGGCCTGAGAAGTAAGAATAGGAAAGATCTGGCGACTTTTCGTTCTGCAGATAGACGACTCGTACGCCCGACCAATGACGCCTCGCTGCTGTGTTGCTCAACAATACCGATGGCTTTGTATGCTATGCACAAAATACATCCATGTAATATAAGGGGACATATGCGTATCGTAACACTCGTGAGCGAAACATAACAAATTTGATTGTGTCTTTTGCACCAGGAAAGTATATAAACAGTGCACGTACTTTTTTTTTATGTTTTCGGGCAGCACGCTATTTTATGAATCTTAGGCTGCTGATAGGTGCATAAATTCCAGGGAGTACCTAACGATTTATCAGTTGCTAATTTATTTCGTTTCCCCGTAGGGAAATTGCCTTTTTCACATCCGAAGTCGTCGAGTAGCTTTAGTACGCATGTGTTCAACATGGTTTTCCAATTTTATTTATCCAGTGGGGTTGAGTGTCGCCCCTGCGATGAAATTCCCTATTCATCATCCCCGAACAAAGTTCTTGCTGTTGTTTAGATCGTATTTAATAATGGCGCCCAAGTGTTCATAATAACAAACATTATTCAATAGCTTACACTGTAGCCTCCAGTATGTTTCCAAAACGGCGGTATATCTTTGTAGTCTGGCAACATATAGTTTGATCAGATCTAATTATCATATATACTTCGAGGCACCACTTGTTTATGTTATCAAGAACGCCCCTCATTTTTGTTTTATCAGAAACCCATTGAATTGGAATAGACGTTCATGCGAAATCAATCACACAATAATTTACAGATCGCAGGGATGATCAGGAGCACCATTACGACACTATTGAATTGAATCGGCTATAGACTGTCATTAATATCAAAGTTAAAGCACGGAAACGCAAAACATTTTCTGCTTACTAAGGACCCTGCAACTTATTGGCTCTTTGCACTTCACCAGGGGGCACCTCGACGCTCTGCCTTCAGCGCCACTCAGCGACGGAACTCTTCACAACGCGGGTAGGTGGACCGGCTGCAATGGCTGTAGTTCTGTACGCCGTGGCTTCGAGAACTCTGATCTGTCACGCGACTTCTTCCGTACTGAGTCCGTGAGACTAAGAACAGGATAAACATTGGCCCGCCAGTTCTAATTGAAATATAGACGCTACGTTGCGCACACTGGTAAACATTGTTAAGCCGAGAGTGAAGGAGACCGGAGGCGTAAGGCGAGACTAGGCTGTTTACTTGCGAACAGCTGGAAAAAAGAATGAGAATGACTGGGTGGCTGGTGCAGAAGAGCGTGGGCGTGGGCAACACGCGCCTGATGACATCTTCATCGTTGGCTACGCACCGTGCCGCTACAAGGGCCCCCCAGCTGGACCGACGACCGCGACGGCACGAGTTGCAACGGAGGCGGGCCGGACGCCCAGCAGACCCTTCTCGGCGAAGGTACTGAAGGATTTGGTAGTGACATGCGTGACGCTGGGGCTGGGGCGTCCGGCAGGAGGAAGGCCGGCTTCACCCTGTCGATGGATACGACCTCTCGGCGGTTCGGCAGTCTGATGGTCACAGTTTTGCCTTGGCGGGCGTGGACGAGGTACGGGTCGTCGTACGGAGGCTGGAGAGGTCTACGGGTGGCGTCGTGGCGCAGGAAGGTGTGGGTGGACGTGGCCAGTTCTGGGTGGACGAAGGTTGGGCGTGACGATGAGCGAGTCGGGGGCGGACGGAGATCCACACAGTAGACCTGCAGGCGAGCAGCGAATAGCAAGGGGTCTGGGGCTGGCTGCTGTGCCGTGGCGCTGTCGAAAAACTGTCCCGGAAGTCGTAGGGGCGTCCCAAAGACGATACTTGCGGGTAAAGGCAAGTCGGACCTGATGGCCACTCGGATGCCCAAAAGTGCAAGGGGTAGACGCTCCACCCAGCTGCCAGTGGGGTCAGTGCGAAGCGCATTCTTCAGGGTTCGATGAAGACGTTCGACTATGCCATTAGCACTGGGATAGTAGGCCGTCGTCTGCAGGTGGCGAGCGCCCAGGAAGCGGCATACGTCGGCGAAAAGGTGGGATGTAAACTGCCTGCCTCTATCGGTGGTGATAACTGCTGGAGCCCCAAAGCGAGCGACCCACGAGTGGAGGAACGTGTGGACGACGGTCGGCGGTGATATCTTGGATGGGTACAGCCTCGGGCCAGCGCGTGAAACGATCTGTGCAAGTGAACAGGTAGGCGCAGCCATTAGAAGGTGGAAGGCGTCCAACAAGGTCGAGATGGACATGGCGAAAACGTCCGTCGGGCTCCGGGAACTGCGATGGCTGTAAGGTTGTTGGACGCTGAACCTTGGAGCGCTGGCAAGCCATGCTTGACCGGGTCCACTGAGGGATGTCCCGATTCATGCCAGGCCACACAAAACGTGAGGCAATGAGCCGCTGTGTGGTCTTGATGCCCGGGTGGTGAAGAGAGTGACAAAGGTCAAAAACGCGGTGTCGAAAGGCTTGAGGGATGAGAGGTCGTGGGGTTCCCGTGGCTACGTCACACATCAAGGCATGCGGGGAATCAGCGGTCGGCACGCGCTTGATGTCGAGAGAGTGCGAAGAAAGCAGCAGCTCTTGAATCTCGGCGTCGTGCTCTTGCTCTTCTGCCAATGCCGAGTAATCAACCGAGGCGAGAAATCCGTCGGTGACCGCTGCGATCGGCGCTCGTGAAAGGGCGTCGGCGACGATGTTGTCGGTGCCTGAGAGATGGTGAATGTCGGTGGTGAATTCGGCAATGAAAGAGAGGTGACATAATTCGCGCGGCGAGTGGCTTTTTGCTCCTGATGAGATGGCGAATGGGAGGTGCTTGTGATCTGTGTAGACTGTGAAGTGGAGTCCCTCCAGAAAATGTCGGAAGTGCTTGATGGAAAGATATACCGCGAGCAGCTCCCGACCAAAGATGCTATATCGGGTTTCTGGGGGTTTGAGCGGCTTAGAAAAGAACCCGAGTGGCTGAAGCTGGCCGTCAGGCGTGACCTGATGTAGGGCTGATCCAGCGGTCTCGGATGACGCATCGACGAGTAGGATGCTTGGTGCGTCGGAAATGGAATGGGTTAGCAAGGCAGAGTCTGCGATAGCCTTCTTTATGTCCGCGAAAGACTTCTATTCTGCGGGGGTCCACGAAATAGATTACGAGGGTCCGTCAGGCCAGCGAGAAGATCAGACAGAGGGTGGCTGGGTGACTGGGTGACTGGTGCAGAAGAGCGTGGGCGTGGGCAACACGCGCCTGGTGACATCTTCATCGTCGGCTACGCACCGTGCCGCTACAACATGATTACGGCGATCTAATGTTTCGTTGAAACAGCCAGCATTTCTAGCATGTGATGAAATATTCTTTAAGCCGTTATCTGTGTACTGATGTCTTTGCGAGACGTGTATCCCATTACGGCGTCCCGAATTCTGCATCATATATTTGATGCACGACGATTTTGGCATTTATTTTACTTCACAAAATAGTATAGTTGCGAAACGCGTACAGAAAGTGGTCGCATAGTTTAAACTAGTTTCGAGATATGGTGTTACTAACAAGAACAGATACCGAGAAACTCTTGCATTGGAATACATTCGAGAATAACATAAAACGCAAATGAAAATGCGCTAGGTATAGGCACGTGGTATAGGTAACAACGGAGTTATAGATCATAAATCAGTTATTCCAATATAAGTGAATATATATTACTTTCAGTCTATTCTCTTGCGTTTTTTTTTTTTTGCGATTTGAGCAATGTAGTGAATCAGGGCAAAATTTCTTGCTCAGACGTGTCGCGCTTAGTGTGCGCTTAACATGTGTTGACAAAATTGTATCAAGCAGTTTTCCGGATATTGAGGTGACAGCACACCAAAGTTTAGGGAGCTCAGAACAGTCTTCCCGGGGTTGGTAGTTGTTGACCGCAAAATATTCCGAAATTCAGCAGCAGGAGCTTGTGTTGCTGTCCGGCAAACACTGATCCCAATATCGTTTGTGAACAAAAGATCACTCTTCTTTTTGAAATTTATAATGATATGCTTGCTTTTACAAACAAACGAAAATCTTACCTTGTCGTTTGAATTATTTTGAGTGGCAGGTACCCACCGCTGTCGCGATCGTCTTCCCTATTTTGAACAGGGAAGCGGAGAAACTTGTGGTGATAACAAGGGTGCCTTATCTTGTGGCACGCTGCGCTGATAAACTGGATGGAAGAAGACGTAAACCACGCCTCGTCAACCTTCCCCGTGTGGCACAACCCGTTATTTCTGGTAAGGTTTCATCTTCCAGCGGAAGTTTACGCCGAAACTGGCCAAGCACAGAGGCATGCGAGACGAGGATTAGGGTGCCCCGTCTAGTCTCGCTCGTGTCGGAGCCACCAGCCTCCCCTGTTCCCGCTGGCTGCGAACGCACGGAACGCTACTATATCGTCTACTAAAACTATGTGTTGTCGATCAAGTTAGCTTTTGATAGAATTATTGTCTTCACGATGCCATTCTTTCCTGGTGGACTTAACAGATCCTCGCGTCAGGAGGTGCCTCCTGGTCGTTGTAAACATGTTTTCTTTTTCCAGTTGCATGATGTCAAAGAGGCACCAAGATTTTGCTGCCCAGCGAGGTTCCCGCTCGTGACGTACGGGGCCTGCACGAGACAACTCATCCCCCATTCCGAGGGTACTCCGTTTTCGGTCCGTGGCTACATGGACAGTAATAGCAGGAGGTTTTCCAGTTTCGTGGGCCTTTAGTGGGCCTCCAGTTTCGTGGGGCTTTGCACGCTGTCCCAAGTTCCCGAAATCCATAGGGCTGCCCATCGTCGGGGCGCACTGCATCTAGCCAGGACAGAACTGCTCGCACACCCAGGGTCTAAAGGAGACGTTGCGGCCGCCATCGCCGTGTTGGAAAGACATCGACCAGGACTATAACGACGTCCTGAACAGCCCCCGGATCGCATGGACCACGTAGATGATGTGCTTATCGATATCTCAGAGGAACTGGACCTGTGAACAAGAGTCTGACCCCCCAACAACGCGGAATTTGTTCATTGTTTTTGTGTTTCATAAGCCCCAAAGTGCCACCAGGAACACTCTAACTTTTCAGTGCTTGATGTATTTTTGAGGTGGGGGAGATGTGGTGATAACAAGGGTGCCTTACATTGTGGCACGCCGGGCTGATAAACTGTCACGCGATACGAAGGAAGGCGTTCCTGTCAGCTTTAAAATACGTGTTAGCGACGGCATCGAGGCTCTTTCCTGACGATCGGCCAGGCCGAGCGGAGCTGGGGCTCTCTCTCTTGTAACTGGTACATAATAAATGGCTTTTTGTTGAATACTTCTCTCCTATAGATGGGCGAACGCGGATGGCTCCGGGAGTGGGAGAGCCTGCGATACAGCAGGAAGGAAGATGTTCCCACACACTTCAAACGCTTCCCAGTTTCGTTATCAACATCGCGCTCAGTGTTAAAACAACGAACAAAGCAACAGTATCTCCTGTTGTGATCATCCTTCGTTGAGTCTTTTTAGTGTTGGGATCTGCGTCTTCCATTGCCCCGTATTGCTACCATGTGTCAACCACCTACCCAGTTGGAAACGACCTTCACGGGAGGGGGCGCTACCAGTACTCCGAAACTCTAGTGCACGGAGCCTATCTGCAAGTCTGGTAATACAAGCCACATGGCAACGTGATGAGTGAAGTGGCATTCGATGAAATGGGCAAACACCGGCTTGCCCAAGTGAGATAGAAACACCCATGGCCATTTTGTCTCATGCAAACATTAGTGAGTGCAACGATTACTCCTTTATGTAGTGTGCAGCGTTTCCCACGTGCCTTCAGTGGCGGGTCATTGGTGATGTCACACAAGTGCAAAGCGGCGACTGCGCTTCTGTCTGGGTCCGTCCTGCCCGGTTTTCTTTCTTTTCGTTTTCCTTGCTTTCTCCCTGTCGCGAACCATGGAGGATTTCGAAGTGCCCGCGGAATACCGGCACTTGATGCCACTATCTGAATGGGAAATTCGAAATCTGCAGAGGTGCAAAATAATGAATTGTACGCCGTATGGCGATACGCCTTATATGACGCCGGGCGCAAACTTAAGCGGCGTCGGTAACCATGTGGCTGCCAAGCGAAAGCGGCGGGACAGATCGGATGATTGGTGAGTTAACCATAGTTGCGGTACTTTATGACATTGCTTGACTGTGTTGGTCTCTGCAACAGGTGCACATGCGTAGTGTGCCGGGCGATGGAAACACGGCGCGAGGACGTCTGCCGCCACAGCACGTCGAAAAGAAGCCGGAAGGCTGCGTCACGAGTAGCCCTCCAAGCACTTGAAAATCAGGCAGTGTTTATGAACACGCTGCTTCACGAGTAAGCTCACAACGTTAAATGATATTGACTAAATGCTGCAGGGGCAACATTGTGAAATGCGCGAATCGGTAGAATGCCAGCGTTCAGTTTCGCTGCCAAGTTACTCTCACTTTTAAGAGGTCATCATAAAAATATAATTGGGAACATATGGTAGAAGACCAAAAAGGAGAAAGAAAAGCGTTATGTAACTGGAGTATGTAATTTAACAGCATGCGTGCAGGGCCACTCTTTCCCAGAAACATGTCATAATGGACTTTTTTATTAGATGTACTCACAGTCATAATTACTATTCTGTAAGCAATCAGTCATTAATAGATAGATTCACGTGCACTTTGTAATGCAGGAGTCAGATATTGCTACAAGTCACTCTGTTGAGGCATAAGTAACAAACAACTATGCACATTACTCACTACCAAGAGACAGGAACAAGTTCATTGCGTTCATGCCTTGAATTTATGAATTTCTTTAAAACGGGTTACACTTTATCAAGGAGTGGCAGTTCAAATGATGTTCTGATATGCTTGTTGGGCGAGAAACGTGTCTTCAAAGCTAAATTGAGCATTCACAAGTACGCGTGTTCAGTGATACGCGAGGTCTTGGATGTATGGAAAGAGCACGTTTATACTTCAGAGATGATTCTGTCTGTTATGCACAGAAATCCCTCGGGAGCAGCCTGTTGTTCGTAGCAACAGAGCTTTGATGTGTATCATCACAGTTAAGCCGAGGGATACAGAAATATATTTCGGTCGCACACACTGTCCAAGCTGTTGTTACTGTGAAAATGCTTCTCCCTCGATTTGTCTGTTGCAGTTTCTTACAAGATCATTGCCCAAACACGAAGGAGCGGTAGCAAGTACCTCTGTGCCAAGTACCTGCGAAAAAGTGTTCTCAGTAATCCGAAATCTATAAGTACATAGTAATTTCTTATATTACCAACATCTTCAAGATCATATAAAAGTGCAGGCCAATGTTCAGATCAGCAGACACCAGTGTCATTAGTTATATACCAGTTAGGCTTTTCAACTATGAAGGAAGAGACAACATATGGTGGACGTATGGAAAGCCTGTCTGAAACTCACGGGGGAACAAATACTGTTGGGCTTTCAACAATAAATTTGAAAGTGAAAATTGTAAGACTCCAATGGTACCAGTGAGACACAAAAGCAGCTGCGTTGCCATTTCATAAAATTTGTTTCGAGTCTTCAGATGTCTCCACATGTATTCTTCCAGACTATCCATAATGCTCTCTTCCAGGGGTTACTGCATTTAATATAGGTAGTCACTGTCCCTTCTGAAAGCTACAAATGGAAACCGCCATAAACTAAATGCCTTGTCCGCAGTGCGTAGTATGATAAGCTAGCCTTCCACACAGATTATTGTATCAGTCTTGCGGTTCAGTTTCACTCTTTCGTGGTCATTCACCTGCAAGCTGGGCCATTCCACGGGGAATGGTCCAAGGTTGTCAGTCGACCATCACCAATATGTTTAAAAAAAAATAGGGCGCGTGGGGGACACTGTCAGGTTAATCGTACCGAATCTCCCAACTCGAAATATTGATTCCATGTGTTTTTAGAGCACCTCAGAGTTTGCACCAGGCGAGAAAACCATACCACAGGTTTTCGTCCTCTTTTCGCGCGTGCTTGCTTCTATATACGAACCAATGTGGTTTTTATGTCATCCGAGGATTATGTAGCATAAGTTAAGCAGGGCATGCGAAATAACTCTCTCCCTCGCCCTCTAAAGTCGGGCCCAAATGTCGCCGTTTCTGCAACTTTTGTGATTTTATTCCGCGTTCCCTGCTTACCTTGTTGGAAAAGTAGGTACGGCTCTCTGTTTACTAGCACATGGGGAACGCTAACAAAAACTTTCGCATGTCTGGGATATACACTTGTTCTGTGAGAACCGTTGGAAAGTGACACACATGAAAACTTTGCATTTTACAGAAGAAGATTTCGAAATGTGGCAGACCACTTAAAAATCGCCGACCTACGTCATTCGATAGCACAATGCTTCAGCTACAACATACCAAAAATCTGGAGAATTACTTTTTGACAAACGCAAGAAATTAATTTTTTTCTCGGCCATGGTTTGCTTGGCATTCTGCGCGGAGAAGCACCCTTCCAGGCACATTCTGGTCTGACGCGTCGTTAAGCAGAGACCCTTTAACAGGTTCGTTTTATATGCTTGGTACCACTGTCTTCCTGGGGTTTTCGGTGGTTTGTCTTTTGTTTACACTTGTGACGTGTATACTTCCGCGTCACACTAAAAGAGGAAAAAAGCAAAACCACACGGTGTCGTGCCCAAAACACGCCCTGTTGAAAATTAACGCTCAGCACCGCTATTGTTGTTCTTAGGCCCCTTGCATACCGGGAAAGCGTTCCTCTCAGAAGAAAACGCGATTCTGCCCTCAGAAATTGGTTCGAAGTGGTGAAACTTCCTTGTCCCAGGCAATGCAATGCAGCGGCTGTGTCTTTTGGCAAGGATGGTCCTTTCGCTTAGCGCTTGCTGGAACTTCTACGCAACATCACACGGCAAGGGGCCGTGCGACGGAGTAGGAGGAACTGTTAAAAGGCTCGCTGCCAAAGCCAGTCTCTAGCGGCCACAGGAGGGGCAGATCCTAACACCAGGGGACTTGTATATGGGGGCAAAGGACGCGCTGAGCATAAATTGCCTGTGGGTATCAAAGGACGAAGTTGCAGCGGAAAGGACCATCCTTGCCGAAAGACACAGCCGCTGCATTGCATTGCCTGGGACAAGGAAGTTTCACCACTTCGAACGAATTTCTGAGGGCAGAATCGCGTTTTCTTCTGAGAAGAAATCTTTCCCGGTATGCAAGGGGCCTAAGAACAACAATAGCGGTGCTGAGCGTTAATTTTCAACAGGGCGTGTTTTGGGCAGGACACGTTGTGGTTTTACTTTTTCCCTCTTTTAGTGTGACGCGGAAGTATACACGTCACAAGTGTAAATAAAAGACGAACCGTCGAAAAACCCAGGAAGACAGTAGTACCAAGCATATAAAACGAACCTGTTAAAGGGTCTCTGCTTAACAACGTGTCAGACCAAAATGTGCCTGGAAGGGTGCTTCTCCGCGCCCAATGCCAGGCAAACCATGGCCGAGAAAAAAATTCATTTCTCGCGTTTGTCACAAAGTAATTCTCCAGATTTTTGATATGTTGTAGCTGAAGCATTGTGCTATCGAATGACGTAGGTCGGCCTCATACGTTAGTGTACTTAATAAATTCGCAATACATTTGCATGCACACAAATAATTTCCAGCAGAATGTAGCTTACTGACGAGGCCTACAAACCTGTATTTCATGGTTTTGGGGCCATACCCAACCGACTCGGAAGCAAACCGGACGAGAAGACTTTGGAATGCTTCCAAGTTTGATGTCTGAACATCAAGAGAAAGCTCTGGGATATCTTTCAGGAAATACTTTTCCAGCGTTATCTCTGCTAGCTTCTTCTGAGGCTGTGACCATTTACAGGAACATAATATATAATTAGAGTTAATACAAATGAGAAAAACTATTGCATGTTGAATAGCTCTGTTGCAAGTTCATTTACCAGGAATGAGCCATGGTTGGACATTCTGGTCCAGGACAGGGTGAAGACAGCGTGGATATGGGCCTTCATGGCCCTCATGAATGTAGCACACATATCGTTGAGGCTCTCGCATATCGATAACGCACGTTCTGCATCTCCTTCCCTGTGGGTGACACAGTAGTACAGATGTGTCACCACGGGTTTTGACCATAGCTCAAGTGCTTCGCAACCTTTTCCTTTGCTGGCACTCATCAGCTTCTTTCGAATGCCATACAGAGGAGTATGAAAAAGGAAAAGTAAGGATCTCATAGGCAGGTTGACATTTGTAACTATTTTCCTTATACCTGTCTGCTACAGTACATCCTTTGGAAACGTGCCAGACATCAAACTGATGGCTAACCTCTGGGTGTAATGTACGCATGCGTTTCCGTACACTGGGATGCCGATCTGTTGTCAAGGGCCGTACACCAACTTTGAAGTCGTACAGTTCTTCAAGGCCACGCTGCAGAGCTTCCAACTCCATGTGGTAGCTTGATGCCACTTCATTTGACTGTCGATAGTCAAAGTGAATAAGTTTTATCGTAAATATCTGCTTATCGTTAATATTTCACAAATGTATGAGGCATATGAAGGTACCATATACCTGGACCTGTCTTGTATGGACAACCTTGTTCAGCTTCCCGTCATAGAAATTGTACGAGAGGTATTTGCGTTGTGGCCAGGAGAATCGCATCTTCCATCAGCAGCCAAGTCGGTTTTCTTGCCCTTACAACTCAACCAGGAGTGCCGCTTGGTGCTGTGTCCATATCCGCAACACAAGCAAAGTTTAGTAATAACTAGTAAATCAGGGTTGTACGTAACTCGCTTAGTAATGTCATTCATGTTGAAATGAAACAAATATGAAAAAATCACAATGGCTAACTTGCAGTAGAGTTACCAGTTGTGGTAGCCAAGATACATAACTGGTTACATTTTTTTGCCAAGTTGTTATGTCGTTACTAGAAAACTTGCCTCAGTTATTACTGAAAGAAGGTACCCTCGCTGGTAGTTCAAAAACGTGTGATCACAGAAGATTCAAAAGCAACGCCGGCACACTGTAAGCTCTTTTGCTCCTTTTACAAGCGAATAATTGCTGGGGACCAAATGCAAATTATACCTTAATATTTATCAGTTTGAGCATCCGCAGTGTTGTTTCCAAAGGAAGAAGCCTGTGGGGCAACATTACAAGACAGCAGCATCAATGCATCATACAGAGCATATACAGGGTGGTCCACCAACCATGATAGAAATTCAGAGTAGAAAACGTGGGCCCCGGAGAGGCATGCGGTCTAGGGATTTTTTCTGGCAATAACTTTTGCTACATATTGGTAATATTTTTATTTCATTTCAGTTGACGGAAAGTTAATTTCTTGAATTGAACTCTGAAATTGCCCAAGGCAACCTAACGTTTTCTTTGTGGAAATGTGTCCCCAGTGGTCATTTTACTCAGTATAGCACGTACAGTAATCCCACTCGTAATGCAATGGCAATTGCCGAAGTAAATTCGGCCAAAATCCGTGGAAATAAGCCCTTGGCTCCGCCTGTTTTTTGACGGCTCGTAGTTTGAACGCAAAGCTGCGAAGAAAGGAAATTACATTGACACGCCACATGCGGGGGAAAGGGTTACACGCCTTACCCACGGAACAAACACGCGTGGTGAGTGCGGGAATCAGAGCTATCTTGTCAAAAATGAGGTCACCCAACGGCTTGTAGCAGACGACGTTCCTCTAACCCAAACTAGCGGCTCCACTTTTCTCAGGTCAAAATGATGTGAGCGGCTACTCTGCTCGTTCCGGGCATTGTCACCGGTGCGCACGGTCGCGATTTTTAAAATCGAATTCTACGATATTTGTGCGTCTGTTGATTGAATTACTGCGCGGGGATGCATTTTAATAGGCAGGGTAACCGCCTGGTTTCAAAAAATTGTAGTGATTGGAAGTGGGAGTGAGTTGTGAGCTGGGGTTCCATTCAGAAACACACGTGTCTGTCCGGTTCACAACAGCCTTGGGGAGTGGTTGTTTCCTTCACGTGTTCGTCGCTGCAGCCCGTGCTCTTTTGGGTAATGCACGTAACGTTATTCTTCGGTCGCCAAGACTTGGCGCTCTAGTAGTAATTGCTTGTTTACATGGCTTGCTTACGGTTCGCAGTTTCTTTGGGGGACTTATCAGATCCTTCCGCCAGGAGGTTCTTCTTGACGTTGTGTGATATATTTTTAAGTATTTTGTAAGGACACACCTGGCCCAGCTGTTTTCAAAACTATACACCTTTACATACTGGGTCTGCGATGTGTGATTGGCTTTTGAATTGCTCTTCGGTGTCGAGCACCTAAACCTCCACTGAAGCATGTTGCAAGACGTGAAAAGATATGTACTGTAACTTGTTCTGAACAGTTCACGAGGACAAACAAACTTGTTTTATGAACCGCCATCGTTCTTTTTTTCTCTGCTTTGGAACAACACATACGTTACTCTACAGCAAGCGCGGCAGAAAAACAGACGAAGCTGGGACGGGGGGGGGGGGGAGAAAAGAGAGATGAAAAATCCGAGGAGAGAACGGAAAGGAGTTTGAGAAAGGAGGTTAGTCTCTGCATGCGCACTGAACCCTAGCTTTTTTTCCCGCGCTGCTTATCTTTTGTAGCTCCTGGATATCACGTAGTTTCGGCGCCCGGCATTAGGCCGTATGCAGAGCCGTTTGTAGAGAGAGTTTGGCCATTAGGAGGAGCCTAACTTAAAGCGCGTCATGCGACGTCACGACTGAACGACCTCCCTCGTCCTGCGCCATTGTTATCCAGTCGTCAACCGGTCGCCGACGCCATATGGATGCTGATCGTTGTTTACAATCCAGGGAGAGAAGACACGTGCGTACTTCTTGCTTCGAAACCCTCTTGTCCTTGAACTCTTTCTGTTCGGCAACAAAGCCCCCCTTATCACTGGCGCCAGTGGGTCATAAGCCGGTTATTCCTGTAGATTACATTCAACGCGACCACGAAGCTGTCGACTAGCTGGCGGACAGCATCAATATGGCGCGGACTAGATGGCTGATAAGCGGATTCCGCTACAATTCAGGCTTTTCGAGCGGCGCAACGACGACTCTGACGTCAAAATAGGATCCACCCATGAGGCGGCAAAAGATCAAAGAATGTCAAAACTCTCCCTATAAATGGTTCTGACCGTATGCAAAACGTAGCGCCATCTCGTAGCACCTACTGGCATTCCGCCAGGTCTAAGGCGTACTACCCGGCCCGAGCAATACAAACGACTATCATACGACAGTTCTCTCACGTGTTATGATTCCCACATGTGCTGTTCAACTACCTTATTTTTGTGATAGGACGCGGATTTCAAAGGGGAATGTAAACTAGCTAAGAGAGCCTCAAATGCCTATATTCCTTACTGCATGGAAAGCGATGAGCGCGGTGACATAGGTTGGGCATCAAAATTACGCTAACCTAGTGCAACGGTGCTTTGTTATCCCATCCCAGGATAAATTTTTACAGTTTAGTACAGCTCATTTGAGAACTTGTTACTGCACTTTATACAACAAACATTTGGTACAAAATAGAAGCTTAGTACGATTGCAGTTGTTGCTATAAACCGGCTGTGATATTCACCGTTACGCACTGGTATAAAATGTGGTCGTTCTCAGCTTGGTGAATCTGAGTTTTCGTTATTTGACCATCTCCCACATAACTGTCACGTTTGGTTGCACTGGATTTCGTGTGACTGTTTACCAGACAGGTAGCCCCCCCAGATGTGCCACTTCATGCTCGCCTTACAGTCACTTTCAACAGCTTCCCCCGAGACAAAAATTACTGCTTGCCATCAATAGAGAGGATAAGTTCAATGCTGACACAGCAAAGGTGCGTTCACGGCACTTCAAAGAAACTGATTTTGTTCCAAACGTACCAAATGGGTCTCTATGAATTTGCTGCGCTATCAGTCTTCATATTCAAGAAGAAGAAGTCAGAGAAAAAACCACCAAGGGAACGCGTAGTAGTGACACAAAGTTGTCAATATGTCATCGGTAGTCTCCAGAAACAGATTGTTTTAGGATAATTTACCGCAATCATACTATGCTTTATTTTGTACCAAATGTTTGTGTCGTATACAGTGCACTAAATAGTTCCTAAGTGGACTGTAGTGAACTGTCTAAATATATCATAGGATGGCATTAAAGAGCAGCCTTGCAGTAGATTAAAGTGATTCTCTCACCTAAAATCTCAATGACCGCGGTCGAATGCAACAAGGAATTCAGAAGCACTCTTACCTTACTTACATTCCCTTTTGAACCCCTCGTCTCACCATGGGAATAACACAGTGAAACAGCACGATCAGGGATGGGCATAAATACACTTTTCGGGTATTTAAATATAAATACAAAATAGTACATGTTTTCATGTACAGTCTAAACTCGTTAATATGACCAAGTACGTTCCCGACGATTTTGGTCATCAAGCGAAATTGTCATATTAACGAGAAGCACACGGAAAAAACGCCCCCCCCACACACATACACCTGTGTGGATCTTCTGCTATATGCTGTACTAAAATGAAGACGATACAGTTGCTGATTTACAATTTATTTGCGAAAGAAATCCGTCAGAACTGTCTGTTTCGTAGCCCTTTCAATTTGCAAGCTCTCCACTGTCTCTATTGCGTTACAAATAGCATGCACATTTTGAATGTCCTTCTGCTGCTCGAAGAATTACAAAGCCATCTTGAGCCTTACGTTGATATTCATCGCGTTGCCCGAATGCACGATAAACGCAATGGTCAAGAGAGGAAACGTCTTGGCCTTACTGCTTTCGGTGCAATACTATGACTCACTCACGAATTCTGAAGACGGGGGTGTGCTTTGTACGACATTGTCCACATATGCGTCGCACGGGGCCACTGATATTCTTGGTGGATCACAAAAGCCGCAGGGTCAACAGTCCGTGGTCACAACTGGGACAGAACATCGGGGTTTTTCGCCGTTCGTTCTCGAAACTTTGTTCATGGTCGACGAGGTCAACAGTCGGCGGTCATAATAACGAGGGCAGAATACACGTGTTCTCATTGGTCCGTCCTCAAAATTTCGGTCACAGTCGGATTAACGAGTTGTCATAGTAACGAGGGTGAGTTACATGGTGTTTCTATGGGGAAAAAACTGTTCCCTAGAAAACCGGTCACAAAGTGAGGATGTCGTATTAACGAGTGTCATAATAACGAGTTTAGACTGCATTTAAATACTGCTTATCAATACTTTATGATGAAAGTAATTAAGTACAAAATATAAATGTATTAAGACAGTATTTAAATACTGTAACTACTTCCGTAGATACTTTGAGCCGTCCAGGCACATTATTCTTTTAAATTATATAATAAATGGAGCCAGCTGTGGATGCATCTCTGCTGCACACAATGCCCACATATTTCTTTATTTTTTCGTGATGCAGTGTGATGATTTCAGCATCTTGCGTGGACCGACTTTCCATTGAACGGAAACATCTCCTTGAGTATCAGGAGCAGCGAGGGGGGTATTAGACAGGACGGTAACGGGACAAGAATCGGCGACGACTCAAAACCAGCTAATGAACTCGTTATTGCTTCTTCCACTTTCTCTATGTTGAATAAAGTGTTCATTTGCTGGTTTTGAACCATCGTTGTCGGTTCTTGTCCCCTGTCCAGTCGTCCCGTTGCTCCTCGGACTCAAGGAGATGTTTCCGTTCAATCGTATACACCAGCTTGCTTGCCTCCTTCGACTTTCCATTTTCAGCGACAACATGGAACACTCCCCGTCAAAAATTGTCTGGTGTGCTGCAGCCATTGTCTTGAGGTCCCAGTGAATGACTGAGTAGAACTGCAGCTAACAGTTGCACTTTAAGGGTTCCGTTTAGACACCAGGCTTTGTCAAGTGAGGCAAGAGGGTTACGAATCACATCTTTCCCAAATTGGTGTCCTGATTCCTCTCTCCGCTTCCAAGACTGAAGGAATGGGGGTGGCGATGCCCTCATTCGCACATTGTGGTCTTTTCTAGAAGGACGGAAAACCCCAAACACACGAGAAGAGTGACCTGTAGCCTCTAACCAAGATACCCTTCATCGCTGGTGGCTAACAATGTGGAACTCGAGAGAAGCCCACAAATACGGGAGGATGAGATATGTGTATTTAAGTGTATTCTAAATATAAATATGCCTAAAACGGTATTTAAATATAAATATAAATACATTTTTCTTGCCTGTATTTAAATACGTATTTTAAATACATGTATTTATATTTTAAATACTATTTTAAATACAATGTATTTAAATACTGCCCACCCCTACAGCACATGTGTGAGGCAAGACACGTGATAGAACAGCTGGTCGTGTGTATGACTCGCGTCGGGGAAGGAGCCTCAGACATGGCAGGAATTCCGGAGGTTTCCGTGCGCGCTACAAGAGGGCGTTGGGTTTTGCATACCGTTAAAGGAGCAGTCTAGAGGCCCACAACTTTGTTTCTGTTTTTGGTCAGTATGGAATGTTAGGCGGCCGAGAACAGTTTTCCCACAATTAGTGCAACCGTAACGAAATTGGAACGCCTGCAATAGCTCCCCGAACCTCCCGTGCGCGAAACACCCTCCTTCGCCATCACGATAGGCACGTGATGAGCGCCACCACGCGTGTCACTATGTGACGCAAGTGGTGAGGACGCTCCTCATTGGACCTGGGATCACATGATCGAGGTGAGCAACATCGCGCAGGCCGGAGCGTCTGCTACCGCTTTGGAGACGCCTTGCGTTCTCCGGCTACGTGATGTCCGAAACGGAGGGTTTGAAGGCTGTCCACGACACAACCACGATTTTTTGGGACCGCAGACACCACGGGAAGAATGAGTGGTGCAGCCCGAAATTAACTGCGCTTGTACAGCGAAAACCCCGTGCTTCTCGACAGTGTGCAGCCTGTCCGACCGTTTTCACCGCGCAGTTGGTTCAGTGGCTAACAGGTGGCGCCACACTACCGCCGCCATCGCTTGCTTTCTGCTACTGTGAATTCTGAGACTGCACAGAAGCCACGGATATATTATTCTTGTGATCGTAATCTTATTTTCTCAGGCTGCATATATGCTTTGTTTTCTTTAGAAAACGTGATATAAATCATGTAAGGTGCCAACGACGAAGACGAGAGGGTGGGATCACAAACAAGAAAGAAGATGTCAGAGTTTTGGAGCATTGGATTCCTTCGTGAAGAAACATTACAAATCATATAAAAAATAGAAGACAACAAGAAACAGCTCGCAATGTTCGTAGCAGACGGTTTTTCCTACGAACGAATGAGGGGCTCTCTACCACCAACGTAACAGTAGAGTGGGTGTGGTCTGCAGTTGGAGCGCTCCGGCCTGTCACCGCGGCAGCGATTTTCCAAATTAATTGCACCGTGGTGAAACAGCTTTGGACAGAAATATTTTGTGGGAATGCTTTTCACATACTGCTTTACAAGATGACAGCAGTTTTTGGCCATGTTAAATACCACTTTAATGCTCGTTTAAAGCCTCTATACTTCGTAGAGGTAGCGCATACCTTTGAGGATTGCCGCTTTCCTCCTCGCTCACGAGGTGTACTGCGTCTCGCCTCTTTCATTGGGCTTTCGCTATCACGCGGTGCGGAGCCTCTCTGCGGGCCGCCACTCCTGCTGTAAAAAGCAGAAAGGCGTAGGGCGTACCAATGGCAACTATGCGACTGCGCTTGTTTCGGAGTCTCCCTGCCAGTGTTCTATGCAAAAATTAGTTGCTGTGCCTTCGGGTGCCATACCCGATATGGCGATGGCGAGAACTTTTTGTGTTGCCTTTCATTGCAAGAGTATTTATAAGGGAACGCCACCATCTCAGCTGTGCGAGGGAAAGGCTTTGCAGTCATTTCAGTTTTGTCAAGCACTTATTGCTTTTATCTTAGCTTACCCTTGCTGTCGCCGTGCAAAGCTTTCATCGTCACCGCGTAGCCACGTACGGAAGAGCGTACGAAGAGTGCGGAGTACTTGACCGTACAGTATACCGTTCTCCTGTTTCTAAATCAACGTACCTCGCAGAACAGCGTCGTTTGTTGAAATTTCTGTTGACGTTGATGCCATTTTGACAGTTACATTTTTGTCCCGAACCACTTCGCTTTATTGAACCAAGTTAAACTCGTTTGAGCCAAGCAAGTGTGCTGTGTGGATCGAGCGGCCTTTCAATACGCTAAAAATATGGCAGGCCGTACAAAATTTCGAGATAGTTCAAATTAACCCAAAGTATGGCTTATCCGAGCTTTAATCAAGCACAACCTAATTTACTTAAGCAATGTCCAATGACAGCTACTCCTACATCTATTCTTATGCCATCGATAGGTCCCTACTATGGGAAAGAGACGTTTTATGTTTCAGAGTATATGCTTTCTGAAACCACAAACTCAGAGGTAAAATAAAACATGCAAAGGGGAAAAGAGTGTCCAATCGATCATATTTTTCAATGAGAAGTTTGTTGTCTCGCGACGTAAACCCCCAGTTAGTATTACTACAATGAGAAGTTTGTAAAAATTGATAACTAATCCTCCAACGGTCATCACCTAGAACACGAGTGATGCCTCACTACTATGTATCTGTTCATTGCCACAGACAAGTGACAGCTTAATCTCATGCTTTTGTTAATTATTTTTCTCTTGACACTTTGGTTTTCATAGCGGGAGTAAATTTCACGAGGTCATTCGATGAAGACATATCCAGAACGAGGAAACAAAGCAAACAGTAATGTTCTGCTTGCCTGAACATTCCTATAACACGGTTGTCGTCTGCTACGGTCGCAGTTTTACAAATTTGCCCACGATTGCATGATATAGTTCTTTGTGTTGGTCACAAGATTATTGTCCACGTTATTATGAATAAAAGTCTACACAGTCTTGAAAGGTGAGTGCATCGCATAAATGCGTTTTGAAGCAGAAATCGGCCTGGATGCCTCTTTAGTCTTTACATTGTACGAAGAAATGTGTTACGCTGCCCGAAATATACCGAAGGTTCATTGCACCACGTACGTGCTCACGAAGCGCAGTGAGCTTGTTGTGACTTCACGGAGATTCTGCACATGATCCAGCGTTGCATTATTGGCATAACCTCGTCGACTTCAAGGCACTTTTCACAACAAACCCGCCGATATGTGAGAGGATATCGCACTCGGCACCAGTTACCTTTTCGATATATACCTCCTCCAGGTCGCTGTCTTCATCACTTTCGTCGGAGATTTGTTCCACTTGATTGCTCAGTAGATCTGCGAGGTAATCGCTGTCGTCGATGTTGTAGTTGCCAGTCCGCGGGGTGTGCAGGAACTGGCAGACAGAAATCAGTTTCAAGGCATTCTTGACGTCGTATGCGGTTGGTACAGGTTTTTTGAGCCTGACTACTGAAAAGAGGTTCTCCAGGCAGTCTTGGCTCAAACGTCCGATTAAAATGAATTCGTAGCCATGCACCTTCAGGGCCTCTTTGTGCAACTTCAGTACAACATCTGTCGACATAATAACACCGGCCTGAGCTGGCTCCCAGTGGAGTATCGCACCCATCTTCATGTCGCGAATGGTGTTACTGGTCAGCTTGAGGACATCGAGTGCCATTGCATACTTGTCAGGATTCGCGTAGCTCAAAGCCAGATCTCGGTACCTCGACGCCATAAACTTAAATCACTTTGCAAGTAGTTCCATGAACCACGCCGTTGTCTCAGCTGCCACAGGAAGGACATCTTTTTCAATCAAGTATCGGATGGCTGGCGGTGCCTCACGAGAGAGCCTCACGGCTATTCCGACCTTCATATTCGTGAAGTGGCCTTCACTGATGTGAACATCAGAAAGTGCAGGGGCAATCTTCAACTCATTGTTTCGGTCGTAGTCTAGGACAGCTTGGACGTGTTCCATGCACAGTCACAATGTTACTGGACAGGTTGTTTGTTTCTGTTGTTTCTTCTCCAAGTGTGAAATTGCGATGTGTCAGAAACTGGGCCTTGATATTTTTCAGCACATGAGACGGGTCCTGCATGAACAATAACTCCCGGTTGGCAAAATAAGGGTGAGGGACAGAATCGACAGTGTTTGAGTGTCGGTGGCTGGAAAATCCCAGATACCTCCACATGGATCTGTTTTCGCTGCCCATGTTACTAATCACCACAAGCACCTTGAAACCAATCTCTGAGCACAATCGAATAATTTCAAAAGTCTGATCTCTCAGCACCTGTCCATCACCCAAACGGAACAAAACTTCACGTTGTGTTCCTGGGGATATCCTTCCCCGGAAATACGGATCGCCCTGGGAGGCAGACATTTTTCCGGCGGACGTCCCCCACATCTCCGAGTGGCCACGGTTTGGACTTCCTACAAATATCCGTCGTTTGTCCTCACAGGATGTTATACGGAGATGCCCGGACGTTGCACGGACGTTTGCGTGCCTGCTCAGGGCCCTGCATTTTATCGTTATTATTGATACTGTTTTATTGAGTTGCTGCGTAAGTGGACATATTCGTACTAGGCCTGTAAGCGTTTGTTTTCGCCATTTTGTTTCAGGGTCGGCTATTGCATCTTTCTTTCTCTGTTGCTCGTTTTTGTTTTGTTCTGGTATTTCCGTTACGGACAACGAGCACAAATAAAAAAAATAAATAAAGACGTACATATACAAGCTCTTAGAACCGTGAAGATCACTTAGAAAGGTAATGGCATACCTTTCAAAGCGATAACTATATGTTGCTTGTCTCGCGAGCTTCCGCGAATTCGAGAATCAAGTCTGCCTGTGAGTCAAACAAGATGGTGAGGTGCTTAAGTTTAATGCGATTGCGTGTACTAGTAACAGTGGACTGAAGAACTGCTTGGCGTATTAACTCACTATGACGAAATATCTGTGTTTCTTACTGCTTTTGGCGTGAGCCATTCACTTGGTTCATCAAAAGTCGAACTCACGCCGCGACACACGTTGCCATGTTTCTCTCTCTCCTGCGATAATGGTCCATTTAACATCACATCAAGGACTTTATTCGACACAATTGTTCAAGCGGCCGTTACGACACATCCTGCGGATGTACTGTTAGGGACGTCCATCCATGTCGCTCCTAGGGATGTCCACTTCACATCCATTTCAGGACGTGGACGGTGGGATCTATTTTGGACGTCCGCAGGAGATAGTGTTCTGTGTGGGCAATTGACGCTCCGGTGAAGTGGTACGCTATAACTTGTTTCCATCTGCTATTCAGGCCTCCAAGCATGAATACCAACGCGTTCTCGGCAAGTTTCTCAGGCGGATGTGGCATGGTTACTGCTCCGAGCAAGACATCCTGGGAACGGTCGTGATTGATGCCCTCGGTTATCTTCATCGCGTCAAGAACAGGGACACAGTTTCTTTCAATATCGCTCATGCTCTTCACGTTACTTTCGAGAATCTTGACAACTTCGAGCGAAATTCCAGGCAAGAATGCGATATTCTGCAGTCGTCTGCGGTTCGATGGTAGAGGGTACCGAAGCGAGAGCAGCACTTCGTAACCTGCAGTTCCGCAGCCGAATTTGATTTGCAGAACCTGCTTAATTGTTCCCACTGACCATATGTTGCCCTTGTTATGTGGTCGAAGAGCCGCCTTCTTCTGATCTTCATTAAAGGGACTGTCGCATCCGGAACTGTGCTTACGAATCCGATACCAATGTGTTCGGTACACTACCACGAGCTATTTGCCAAATTTTCTCCTTCCAAAACTGTCGGGGTGATGAGGAATCGAATATAAAAGATCCGAAAGCGCCAGCGCCAACAACATCGCGTGGCGCAAGGTGGAATCTGGCTAATCCGCTGTGGAGGACGCTGTCGTCTGCCGCCAAGTCTGAGGCTGCTTTGTTTTTTCCTGCACGTCACCCGTATTCACATGTGACACTTTCTAGTGACGCGGATACTCTTTGCGAATCGGGAGAATCTCTACGCTTGCATCCTTCGCGTGAGATGTCGTTTGGAAACCGACGCAGCGTTCCTGACTCCAGGAAAACTTCCTTCGAAAACGTCGATGTTTGATTTCGCACGCCTAGGGTACAGCTACAGCCAGACCCCAGACGAAGCGAAAGTTGGAAGCAGCTACATCACTAGCGGGTATCCAGATGAAGCAAGGAGTGTTCATGCTGTCCGTGTATGCTCCTCGCATTTCACCGATAATGTGTACCTGTATGAGAACATCATGCAAGTGCAACTTGGATTGACACAAAAAAGGAACGAATTGAAACTTGACGCCGTTCCGACTGTGTTCCACGAACAAAACGAGCCAGCAACTTCGACAGTAAGCCACAATGTCTATGTAGTTTCCCAATCGGATCTGTCACTCTGGCGCGTGAGTAACTTAGCAGCAAAAGACGAAATCGGTACAACGTAAAGTGTCCCCTAACCTATGATTAATAACTAGATAAATAAAATACAATAAACAAGAAAAAGAACATGATGTCATTGATATGAACGTGATTGGTTTTTCTCGTTGTCGGACGCGTTATCATGAAACTTTCCCTGTTACTGAACCTGTGACTTTTGTGGAATGTGGTAGACATGATTGGTTTTCATGTGTATTACTGCTGCAGGCAGCTCGACAGGGTCAAGCGCAAGTGGTGCGTATATTACTTAAATACATATAATGTTGTTACAATTTTTGGACACAGAACAATACGCAAACTACGAACCCCGATCACTAAAAGGAAGAACTGACGCTGTTTGTGTGCTGGTGTTAGAAACAGGCACTATATACAAGCAGTACCTCTGTCCGTAACATAAGCGCCATAAACCACTTCCCAGTTTCCTTTTATCTCGCTGTTTTTGAACTGTGTGTGCTGGTAGGGCGGCGGTTTTTGCGGTTGTCGTAGCAAACTTGAGGTGCACTTTTGACGTTGTGTGTTATAGAAGGACCAGGTGCTGCTGATCCAAGTCCCATCCATCCATGTAACGGCATCAAACAATGTACGTGTGTGCACGGCAATTTTGCTGAGAGACCTGGTTTTTACACTAATGCCTTTACGACGCCTCTGACAAATTAGGATCTTCCAGAACCGTGCTTTCTTCATCCAAGTTCAAGAAGTAAAGAGAATGACTTCATGGCGTCTACTGACAAGCTACTGACAAGCTACTGACAAGCTACCTGCCAAGTCAAAATAACTTGAAAGAAGGAAATTAAAAAGAAAGGAAAAAAAGGTCATTTTCAGGTCCACCCAAATCTTTGTGCAGAGGCTCACAACAAGAACGTTATTCTGAGATGATGAATGATGCTGATGCAGCGTTGAGATTAAGCCCTTGTTTCCTTTTTTGCAATGCTGTACATTACTGCTGGTTAGATGTAAAATGATGCAACTACCTCCAGACATTAAAGGGGCTACCAGAGATGTAGTGTTAATTCAACAGAAAAGCTGCATGTTCTACGAAGCACTGTCACATAAGCATTGGCGAAATTTGCTGTCCTGTGAGCTTTGATAGAATATGCCACAGGTAGTAAGAGGCCTCTTACTGTAAAAGGGAGGTGCATTATTCGAGTAGTGGGGTCTGAGGCATGAGGGTTATTTCAGGATGTACTAACCCTTCCAAAATTTTACACTTGGTTGTGCCCAGAGATTGACCCAGATCCCCCCCTCCCCAACACCTCAAGTTTTTTTCCTGTGTACCACTGTTATAATGCAGCCGTCCAGACATGTAACGAACACAGAATTCTAGGTTTTCATTGCAATTGAAGTACTTACGAAACTGTTTTTGTGTGTGTGTGTGTGTTTTGTGATTCCCCGCTTCAGATCCCAAGGGACATTGCCAGTGTGGTGCACGCTGATAACTGTCTGTGCATAGCAAATAATAAATATCTGTGCATGAAGAGTTGGATGGGGACTTGTGCAATGGCTCTTGAATGGACAACACTCAGTAGACATAAAGATTTATTCACATATGCGTAACTTATTGCCTGTCATTATAATAATTATAATACACAGACAAGAGGTAATGCTCTGCCAAGAATCTCTGAAGTTACAGTCTTGAAAGCTGTTTTCAAAACAGTGGTGCTAAAAAAATTGGATCAATGGCAGGTATCAAAATTTGTTTTGCTGTATCAAGGCAGAACAATTTTCCGTGGGAATGACAAATTGTGGACATTCCAAGACAGATGTATCACTCTCTATGATAATGAGGTGTAACTGTACCATTAGTGAGTTATGAAACGTTACCTGAAATTATTTGACGTGTAATATCCCTCACATGCTATAATACAGCCAACGATAAGAAGCATTACACTACCATTAAAAGTATAACTGTCACTTATGGCCAGGTAGTTTATTGCTCCTGCCTATTTCTTTGCACTTCTTGGGATTACTGTGGTAACACAGGTTCTGTTTCACACTTCTCAATTGGAAACTACGCAAATCTATTATGGTGTAGGTGTGAACGGGAAATGAGGCACACTAAAGATGATAGTCCTGATAGGACCGGGATGGAAAAACGTTGGCGAATCATGCGGACAACACACCCAGGTATCTGTCGTCTGTTTCTTGGTCCAAGGAATCTCCAAACTCAGCTTGTAAACACACAATAAGCAGTGAACCTGACGTAGCTGTAAAAAGAAAGGACACTTTCCTAAACACGTAGCACAGTTAATTTCCTGACAATCATTCTAATTCTAACCCGGCCCTTGAGTCGCACAGTTGGTTAGAGCCTTCGTAACTTTCATGGGGCATTCGTCGTGTGTGCAAACAACGACGACAACTACGAAAATAAGGATTGCTCAACGTGCCTACCTATCGTGAGTACAGTAGGCGAAGACTGTGATCGTCGCTGCAGTACTGCGGTGGATACACCACCAGAAGTTCTGGCCGAAGACAGGGAGCTGGAACAAAGTGTGATGCGTGCTTACACTGTACTTCGCCCTCATTGCACAACTCTGCCACTTCATCAGCACTGCAGCATATAGGTACTCATCCGGTTCCTGGGGAGCACAGACGCCGCGTAAACACTTGGATTGTTTCCTGCGTCGTAGTGAATGTCACGGGATTAAGTATTGAGCACTCCGATCATGAACGTACCTAAAGCAGTGGTCCTGAGGCTCGTTCTGTTGCGCTAACGCAGCTGCGGCACGTACATCACCAGTTACTTGCAGAAGTAGCGGATCCGTCGAATATGGGCCGTCATCAAACATGTATATTCGTCGCGAGAGCTATTACTAAAGCCATTTGTACAGCACGATTCGCCACTTTCGCGTTCCGAGTCCGCCATCTCCGTATGTGCCTTTGCCTTCGTCTCCCTGACCTTGCTCATGCAAGCTGCAAGCCGCAGGGACTCCACTGGCTCGCCGCGTTCTTATTGGTCAGATTCTTTGTGACGTTGTTAAAGATTCTCAGCAGGGAGTTCCACTTGACGTCCGCATCTGTCGTCTGCTGTAGCGCCGCTTACACACGAATTATGCAAAAAGTGTTCCGTCGATCGGGATGGGACTTTCGGAGTCATGGTCAGTGAAGGACGGGGAACCTCATTTCACTGTGGTTTCGGAATCGATCTGTGGTCGATGCGACTGTCCCCTTAAGGAAGGGCATGTTCGGGAGTCGCTGCAACTGCTGTTCTAAAGCTGCTACCCTTCGAAGTTTCTTGACTGTGTTTTGAGAAGCCACGTGCATCGACTTCAGGTCTTCATTTTGCCTCAGGGCGTCATGGAGAAGTTTTCTTAGTTCCGCAGATTCGAAGTCGCCACCTTTGGCTGGGGCACAGGCTGGCGGTGGGACCACCTCCTGCTTTCATTGCTTGCATTATCCAGGCTCACTGTGATGTCCTGCTGCACAGGGCTTTCCTCGGCAAAATTGTTCCGGCTTGAAAGACCAATGGTAACGTCCGGAGACTGATCCATTGATGCCTGTTGGCTTCCTTTGAGGCATGTGCTGTCGCCAATTGCTGGTTTCGTTGTCTGTCTATTACGCGGTGGCTTAAGCGAGGCCCGCATGGAGCGCTTTTTGTCGTCGAAAACGCAGCGCGCGTCAAACCCCCGCACACCCGCGGCACACCCGCAAGGAGCGACTGTCTAGGCGCGGAATTCACGGCGGAGCTTTCACAGTGTTGCTTGGGGCTGGGCGCAGTCAGCACGCAGGTGGTTTCCATTGGGGCATAAATAAACATGTTGTACCTTTGGTTATCGAAGATAACAGTAGCATATGCTTTCTTTAGTCAAGAAGATCTTTCTCCTTCAGTTTTAGGTCCCCACTTTCCGCTGTCAATTCGGCAAACCGGTCTAGTGTACGAAACAGGCATGCTGAATGAGCCGCGTCTTGTTTGGCATTGTTTGGCCAGCGAGACTTTGTGGATGTTTCTTGTTGCTTGTCTGCGTAGTATTCGTATTCGTTCGTTTCCCTTGTCTATAAGTATGGAGCGGCGGCAAAAGGTGCTCTTATTAAGAGGCTTGCTTGTGCTCAAACAAGCACAGATGGTACAGATGCGAAGAAGAAAGGCCTGGGTACGTCGTGTGTGGCAAAATAGAAAAACGGAAAGCGAGTTCTACACATCGGTAGGTACCTGCTCTCTCTGCTGTAAGATGGTGAAACTGAATGTTGGAAAAAAATATCTCGTAACCGCAGATGCAGGTCATGCGGACTCAAGACCCGGACTTGTTTTTGAGATACTACCGGATGACACCTGACCTTTTTGACAAATTGCACGACATGGTCCGGGAGAAGCTGACGAAGGAGTTCGTCGTGTGCGAGCCAATAAGCTCCGGAGAGCGCTTAGCAATGACTCTCCGGTGAGATATTTGAAACTTTAATATTATTGTACGACCTTCTCAGTATCTTGGTTTTTGTGGAAATGTGCAGGTATCTCATCTCAGGAAGTTCGATCATGGATATCGCCAAAGAGTTCAGGGTTGGTCTGGAAACAGCCCGAGAAGCGGTACACCTCACATGCGAGGTTCTGTGGCAAGAGTTATCCCCACATTATATGAAGGTATGTTTGACGGCAAAGTAGAGGGTGACAACGAGGATATATACCCCACGCAAAAAATAATAGTTGAAGTGGTTGGTCTAGCCGCCCAAGCAAGCCACAATCAATTATGAGAAAAGCTATTGTTATGGCCTTAGTGGGAATAACATAAAGCACAGAACCAAGTCCCAAGAGATGTCTATTCCTGCATCTTTAGCCACCTACAGAGAAAGACTGGAAAGCCATCGCAGACGGATTTTGGAAGCGCTGGCAGTTTCAGAACTGCCTGGGGGGCAGTAGATGGAAAGCACATTCAGATAGATGCGCCACCTAAAACCGGTAGCCTCTACTACAATTACAAGGTAGGTACTGTTTGTGTGAAGTTCATGAAAAGTTTTGTCTCACATAATCTTTTTTCAGGGTACATTTTCCATAGTGCTGATGGCAGTTGCTGACAGCAGCTATTTATTTCGCCTCATCGATGTTGGTGCCCCAGGACGCATGAGTGATGGCGGTGTGTTCAAGAGGTCCCCCATTGGTCAGCGCCTACATTCTGGTCTTCTTGGATTGCCATCTTCTCAGCAGTTACCAGGCTCTGAGGCATCGTTGCCGTATGTTCTTATTGGGGACGAAGCATTCCAGCTTCGAGAGGATTTTTTGAGGCCTTACCCTGGGTCCAGGGAGAGTCCAGCTGAACGCATTTTCAATTATCGACTGAGTCGAGCAAGGTGGGTTTTAATGCAACGTGTCACTTTACAAGGGTGACGTTTCTGCAGGTGGTAGACGGGCATAGTGCAAAAAACACTACCCACGCAAAGACATGACAAAATACGAAACAAACACAGAGCACAGACCACCTGCGCTCGGTGTAGTCCTTTGTCGTGTCTTTGTCTAGACTTGTGCTAGTGCTCTTATGTCGCTTCACACTTGTCTTTGTTTAAACACAGCCTTGCCTGAAGGCTATTTTTTGTTGTGTGCACTCACTGCAACGTTTCTCGGTTCTTTGTTTCTCAGGAGATGCGTGGAAAATGCGTTAGGGATTCTGACAGCACGGTTCAGAATTTTCAGAGGACCAATCAAGCTCAAGCCGGATAATGCAGAGCGAGTAGTCAAGGCCGCCTGCGTTCTGCACAATTTCCTGTGTGTCGAGTGCCGCAACAGTTCTGCCTACTGCCCTGTTGGATATGCGGACCACGAGGACTCCTTCGGCAACATCATCGCTGGGTCGTGGCGCAGTGAGACTGCTGCGGACACATCAACTTTTGCATTGCAAGCTGCACATGCAAGAAAAAGCCAGAGTTCTGCTCAAGGAGTGCGAGATCTGTATGCGCAGTTCGTTGCAAATGAAGGACAAGTTCCATGGCAATGGAACTTGCTGGATATTACAGAGCCAGACACCTAACAACCTTGTTGTGTTCATTTATTGGTGTACCTCATATTTTGCAGCAACTTGTAATATTTCGATTTCCATCTGAGAACGTAACTCCTTGGGACAGTTCCGCACCTTTTCTGCAACCAGCGGACCGAAATGCTCAGCGGAGTCTACAGTTCTCACATCCATTTTCTCCAAAAGGTCGATCTCTTTTTGTAAAGGCAGTTCAGCTCGTTTCTTTTTGGCAGGTAAAGATGTAGTAGAGGTTCTGCATCCTGTGAGTGGTGAGCTGGACGAGCTGCTGAAATTTTGCGTGCGGCCTGGTAGAGGGCTGGGTAGAGAGCTGAGTGATGCAGCATCACTTGTGACTGAAGGCCTGATTTCTGTCAAATGCGCCACGTCAATGTCCCCTATCGAATCATCGTACATGCTGTTAAACACATTCTCTGCTGGAGGGCGTTCGCTGCATACAGCTTGCGATGATACTGGTGCATCCCCTGGCATTTCTTCAGAGTCCACAGGTGGTAGGTTGCCACTGGTCCTGAAAGAGGAAATCACATGCATGAATATGATTAACGCAGATAGTAACTTGTCCACTCGTGATGCTATTAGGCCAAACAAATGACAAACCACTCCCACTCCTCAAAATTTGGAGTTCACATTCCTTAGTGCACGTGTGGTAAATATTTGTTCAGAACGACAACCATCTTCTACTTGGCCTCTGTTTTCTATGTTAGAACTGCACAGAATAGCCCGAACAGTGAATACGACATACTCTGGGTACTCCAAGGTGTCACGGAGAAACAGCATCTGCTTGAAATGTGGCCAGCGGACTGCCACAACTTCATGTGCACCAGCTCCACTTCGTGGAATGCAGGATTCTTTCTTCTTCCGCACAAAAGTGTCTCGAAGTGACTTCCATCGCTTTGCCACCTTCGCTGCTGTAAGGCAAGCTGAAAGTTAGCACAAAATGACAACCACAAAGTATATGATTGAGAAAGCCTGAGTTTGGGCAAGGAAGGACAAAAAGTTTACAACACGAAGACTCAGAGAACCACAAATGTTAAGCGGATTCTGCTGCAGATTTGCAGATTTCATGAGCAACAGCCTTTCATGGAGGGCCCACATACAATCATGATAGAGTTATGGGTGTGCATTGCTCCATATTAATTTTCATGCCCTTCATTATTAGAAGTGAGTTAGAAACAAGCGCTGCTTGTTACATAGCACCTGGCATAGCAAGTGGCATAAATGTAGCGCTCTTTTTGCTTTTATTCGTGAAGCGCTGTGTTTCCAACAAAAAAAAGACACTCTGTATGGCATCACCAGCATAACAAGAAAACGGGGAACTGATGATGATCATGCCGAACAGAAACATGTTTAGAAATATTGATATGAAATAAAATCGTTCAATCGTTTGCGCGTTCCTAAGGCTATGGCGCGTCCCCATGTGCGAAGACAACAACGCACTTTTATTACCACGGTCGCAAGACTGAGCTACAATCGTGTCATGCAAGATAAATAATAATAAAGCGTGACGATCCATGAAAACGGCACACATTGAGAAAATATATACCAACCGTCTTCTCCGACGGCAGCCCCTACTGCTCTCCACGCCTGGTCTTTCTTGTACACATTTTTGTACTCATTTGATCGCACGTCCCACAGGATCCTGCGCTTCTCCACTTCTGAGATGAGTTTTTCGTTGAAGGCAACTCTGTCATTCATGTTGACAAAGGCAGTCATCACGTCAAAACTGTAGACAGCCAAAGCGTGAAACCCAACACACAACACAACACAATTCGAGTATGGCGGCGACGGGGAAGGAGCTTCCGTCACGTGATGACAACGCCGGCCCCGACTGGCGGAGAGCTGGCATCACCTCCGGCGCTGTCGCGACGCCGGGCGCATTTTTCTAGTCTGCCCAGAAACCTCCCAATCGCTGGAAAATGACGCGCGCGCGTCAAAATAGACGTCGCGCCGACGCCGACGCGAGCTAGTCGCGAGGAAAAACGCTGCATGCGGGCCTCGCTTTACACCGCAGCGGCATAGCTGAAATGGAACGACAGCTGTATGTGAGATCATGCCTATAACCAACAACAGTCAGTCAAAAAGCATGCAACCGGTCACACACAGATACTCACGCCGAAAGCCAACCAATGTTGGCACAGCATCCTGTCTCAGGTTCCTCCTCCCGTCTAGCCTATTCTGCTCAAAGGCGTGGGGCTCGAAATGTTTCTGAAATTTAACGTAAATAACCACTGAGCTACCGGAATACACGGTACACAATGCACGCTGCAAAGGTGCTTGCTTACCTCACAAACGTACGAGCTCCTTGTTGGTTCCCATTCTGCTGTCTTTACTTGCGCGAGCCAAACATCTTTCCGCTTTTTCGATGCTGGGAAGCGATACAAACGCGCACCTTTCCGAGAGTGATTGGCACACTTGGGCACAGCATTTTGCTGCACGACGTATCATGCGAGCAACGCGCCCTGCAGATCTCCACGCACGCTGGTCTTCGTCCACCAACCGAATGTATTTGCTCAATCAAGTAGGAACTGCTCAAACAAGAGCGAACGCTGGTTCACGACCTCTTTAGCCGACAAATCAATGACCTCATACCAACAATACGAAGATTATCTGAGCCCTAGCAGTGGTTCTCAAATAAGTAGAGAGAAGAAAGAAGGAGCACTTTCATGCGTAAAGTCCGATGCAAAAGAACTGTGACCCGAACGTGGTACACGCACAAATGGGACGGAACACTGCCATTACCCGAGGTTTGTAAAGAGTGCAATAATTTTTTTCAAGACACAATCACACATGGACTCGTGGAACGACCGGCTTCAGCAGTAATAGAGGCAAGTCGTGACTCTCTTGATGCACGCTGGATTTAAAATTCCGGAGAGATGAGTTGCGATATTTGTTCCCAGAACATACAATGACGCTAAGATACAGAAGAAATGCAATCACTTGCGTGTACACGTGACGGATGGCCGCTCGAACGCGCAAAATGCACAGCGGCCAATCGGCAACGCATAGCAAGGTGGGAGTCAAAATGCGCGCTCCGCGCGGAGGTGAGGAGGAAAGGCGGCGTTGCCCCGGTTAAAAGGTGTCTCCTCCCTGAAAAGCGGAGAAGCCGCAGTAGCCCATGGGAGCTGCCTACATACCGCCTATTGCGTATATGGGAGCTTCCGGCAGATGGCATTTTCCTGCCTTGTCGGCTAGATGGTGCGGGAGAACCTTTTCGGAGGCTGTCTTGGTAAAGGAGGAGGAGCGAGATGATCACGTGGTTCACTGACGTCGCCCACTCCTCGGAAGACAGTCACGTGACTTCGGTGCGCTAGTTTTGAACGCTTCCCACACGATCCGGAGGAGCTCTCATGCTGTAATCCCTGGAGAATAATACTCGCAGTAAAACGTAAAACAATTTGAATAGTGGAAAACCTTACATGTTTTGCGGCGCTTGCTACTTGTGGAACCCATTTCGGGAAACTGAAAAACAACAGCCTTCAGACTGCGGATTTCTGGGTTACAAAAAAGGTCTCAGTTTTCCGGATGAATGACAATATGGGGAGCTCAGCCCAACATTACGAATGCCCCATACTGCAAAAGCCCAAGTTTGCAGAGCAGGACGGGACGACAGTGACCCAAACTGCCCAAACTCAGGCTTTTATATGGACATCAGGAATTGATGTTCTGAGGCTGGAACACAAGGGACAAATACATACACAGCCTCAAAGTGCCTAAGAAATTAATGGTGAAAGATGGAAGTAACTGAAAAGGTTAGTCAGCTGTAGGACTCGAACCCACATCTTCTGGATTAGCGGTAATCCAGAAGATTTGGGTTCGAGTCCTACAGCTGGCTAACCTTTTCAGTGACTTCCATCTTTCATCATTTCATATGGAGTTTCTCCTCGAACTATAGCTTGCTTTCGTGCCATTTCATCACTTATTAGTTCTTACTAATGCCCGCACTGAACGCCCAGTAGCCGTTCCGTGTGGTGTAAGCCAGTGTAGGCATCGCTTGTAGAAGATCAGAAGATATGCCTGCTGGCGGCATGAGATAAACGAAGAGGAGACGCCTCTAAGGTGAGTAATCGAATTTGAGCACGCTTAACTGTTAGCAACAGGTCCAAACACTGCTGACCGGTATACATGATAAATTGTGGACCTCTAAATAGAATTGATCGCTTTGCCCCTAATATGCCCAATAATCGGTGTATATGCTACAGAATTCAGACGTAGTGCACAACAGATCAATACAAGCAATAAATAATAGGTTGGACAGTGCACATTCACCTGCATCCCAGGTGAAATATGCTAGCAGTTACAAGTGACTTATGAAACAATTGCTACTGGAAACCACTTTGAAGCACTTAATTTGTAGGTAAATGGTTTAAGGTGGAAATTGTTTCATAAATAATTGAAACTGCAGACATTTTTCACCTGGGATGCAAGCACAATCAAACAGAGTAAAATACAGTGCCAGACTACACCGAACACCGCCGGGGTGGGGTGTGGGGGGGATTGTCACGCACTCCATCTCGCTATAATGTATTATGGTGCGCTGCAAGGAGCGAAATAAGATGCTCATTACGAAGTAATATACTAATATACGCGTTCGTTTTGCAACTTAACTTTCGATTTTGATACAGTTTGGTAGGAAGCGCAATGCAGTGGGCTTTCTATAGGTGGGGTGCGATAGGGTGCGCCGGTTCACCAGAAAGAGGGAAAAGAAGCACGCGTATGGGCGGGGTTCGCAGGTTCACCAAACAGAGGGAAAAAGGACGGGTAAAGCTATGGTGTGACGTCACATGCACGCCACCTATAGCACTTTGAATCAATACGATCTATGAAATATATTTTAACCAAAAATTGCTTTACTTATTTCAGGCCACAAATAAGTGGGCGTTATGCAGAAAACAAGTAGTAGTCGATGGTAGCGCCAAGGCACGCCGAAATGCGATACAAGCATTTGCATTGTGCCCAGTACTGTGTGAGCTTTCTAACACTATGGGTTCTATGAGAACTATTACTGTCAGGCTCCGCCACGTCTCCCACCATTTTTTCCCGTGTCTTGGATTGGATGATCTAGATTGTTAGGGACTGTATCAAATTATTGAGACTTGAATGCTGAGCGCTGGGTACGCTGGGTCCTAATTATTATGAGAGGTTGTCTACAGTATCCTAATGTGGCTCTACGTAGCTTTGATTGCTTATTTTAGCTCAATCTTTGGCAGCGATGACGCAAACTAAAAACTAATGTCGAGAGGTGTTTACTGCGACTTGGCCAATTTTTGGAACATTTCATGTCCAGATTACATCTTCACCCGGACACCGAACTCAAGCCTTGAATTTCGAACTGTTTGGGTGAAATCCGGACAGGTAGCAACCCTAAGTGCGACGATAACGAAACGAAGACTGAGGGGAACTCCTTCGGATCGGGTCCGAAGCATTCAAAACTCGCTAGCCAAAGTCACGTGACCCTCTTCCGTGGAGCGACGTCAGCGAACCACGTGACCCTTTATCCCCTCCTCCTGTACCAAGGCAGCCTCCGAAAAGGTTCTCCCAGATGGGGCGTAACGGGAAATTCTTTTGGTATGTAATAAACTGTTGCTTGCATTGTATTCCTTGTGTTGCACCGCTTTGGCCGGGAAACCGGCTGTGGTCCTGGTGAGTGGGTCTTGCCTGCTCTTGGAGGGCAGTAGGACCGAATGTACTGAAAGTCGAGTGCAATAGGGGTGGACGGTATGTGTCTTATCAATGTTCGTTAGCTTCATGAGTGCGTTCAAGGCCTTCCACCTACCCGTCCACCCCTATTGCACTCGACTTTCAGTGCATTGTGCTGCCTGGAAAAATGAACTTCACCGCGTAGCACGCTTCAAAGCCAACCATCGTCTCGAATGATATCGTTATCTGCCCTGATTTGTTGAACTCCCTCACCATCACGTGATGTTGAATTTGTTGGAAGCCCTCAATGATAGTTGCACTGCCAACCCCCACGGTGGCGTATATGACGTCCTCGGCTATGGCGGGAAACTAGGGAAGTTGAAAAGGAAAAAGAGTACCCCAAAACACTACAGCAGATACTACTACCAAAACCAGAACGCTTAAAATGCCCGCAGCACGCGCCTAACCTAAAACCGCACGACTCTTTAGCCAACTGGCGGTTGGCCCCACGTTGGGCGCCAGTTTGTGGGAATCCTACTGCCCTCCGAGGGCAGGCGAGATCCACTCACCAGGACCACCGCCGGTTTCCGGGTCAAAAAGGCGCAACTCAAGAAATGCGAGTACAATGCAAACAACCGTTTATTACATACCAGAAGAATTCCCGGTGCCGCACCGTCTAGTCGACAAACCGGAAAAAGATCCCTTTCTCACAGCAGCGTCCCTTTTTAAGCACTTCGAGGGCGCTCGCTTCGCGCCACAAAACAAGGCCAGACAACGAGACACGCTCCTTACGGCGCCGGTGGCGAACGTACCGAGATAACGATAAGTTATCACAACGTTACCCCACAGAGTATGGAACGATTTTTTCCCGTTAGCAGTTGACAGAAGAGATGCTTCGGAACGCACGAAAGAATATAAACGTAGAAGGCAGCTCTTCTTCTGTGCGGTGGGCGTATGCTGTGGCAATAGGTGGAAGTAACTGAGTGCGGGTCACATGCACGCACCTGGGATACCTGCAAGGGTCACACACCCGCGTGTTTGAGAACCGTGCTCTGCAAGAGGACATGTTCCCAGCAAAGAGTTTATGGGCTGCTCGGAAAAATTCAAAGTCCCTTAGAGTAATAATTGAGTACCTAATACTTTACAACAGGCGTTACGAATGAAATGAGAAAAGAATGAAGGAAATGAAGCCGTCGGGACCCCAGTAAACCAAATATGTCCCAAGGATATCCTGGGGAAGAACTGAATTTGACATTTGGATATCCCAGGGATGTTCGCGAAAGTCCCGTTTACGCCTGTGCGACGTCCCTGGTAACAAACTTTCTTCTCATTTTGCAGTCCGGGGAACGTCCTATGAACGTCTCCGTTGGATATCTGTATGTGAATGGGACGTTTACCCTTTCATATCAAATTAGCTTGTTTGCTGAGCATTATAATTCAGTTTTTGCATATACTGAAATGAGAGCCGTAGGTAATAAATAATGGTGATATGATAACTGATAATATAATAATAACTGTGATGTTACACGTAAGGTTTGTCCGCGCAGTGTGGCGACATGTTGCACTTGCCGCAGGGTAGAACTGCAGATAATTGGGACCACTTGGGGTTCTTTTGACGTGCGACGGAAATCTCCGACACACGGTGCTGAAAACAATGCCTAACTCCCCCACATTGCTACCGCCCTCGGCCGGAATCGAACCCGCGATCTTGAGCTCAGCAAGACAGTACGTTCAGTAAGTGTACTGCGGCGCGAACTACGCTTGTAACGGCGAAGACGTCTTGGGAATTAATAAGTTTGTGTGCCAACAACGTCGAAGCATAACCGTTGATACTCTTGGCGTCCCTTTCTCACAAATATTGTGTTTTTAGTTCAAACTATCTTCCATGATGTGATTATTCTGCAAATTAAGGTCTAAAACTAAAATGTTTCTCGCTTTGCTTCCGTCACTCCAGTAAGCATCACGTGTCGGAGATATGTGCCCAAAATGCCACGCGCAGGGGCAATTCCTTTTACATCCTGCAGATGTCCCTGGGAGATACAATGTCCGACGATTTTCAACGTCACATTGTGGACGTCCAAATAACGCCTGGTGTACCTCCTGGACATAGGTCACGTGTGCAACTTTGCTGGGACGTCCCTGGGATATTTCTGGTTTACTGGGTACGTTTTCCACTAATCCAGATTCCAAAAGCTGGGGGTCCTCCATCCTACACGTTACAGACTGGGTACTCATCCAGGCTAGTCTTCACGATTTCATTTCAACAGCGCCATCTCCGTTTTCCGCCTCTGGACTACCCTTAAGCTTGTTCCGTTTCCTAGTGAGCAGGTGCAGCACAATGAAGATGACACTCATCGCTATCACCAACGCCAAGCACAAGTACATCAACACCATCGGGAAAAGTTCTATGAACGGTCCGACTAGTACCGGTGCGAGCATGGCGCCAAAGCCGTCCATAAATATAATAACGGACATCATCTTGTTAGTCAGCTCCATGTAGTCGGCACAGAAGGAGACCACACCACCGTAGATGGCCGCCTGTCCCAGGCCAGATAGGGCCGTTCCAACCCACAGTACCGTGCTGGACTTTGCGCCCCACACCGACAGCGCACAGAAGGCAAAGCCTAATGTCACTTTCGAAGCAAGCAGCAATCCAAAGGGAGACACTTTCATGGCAACCACTGCTGCAAGCGCTTTCGCCGCCGTGGACGTTGCGAAGAAGAATTGCGTTAGGTACACAGCAGAAGACTTCGGCATGTGCAGGTCGCTCATCATACCAAAGGTCGTCAACATGTGTCCATAGGCGCATTCCATGGCTACGCAGGCAGCTATGTAGACTCCCGCTAGGCTTATAAGAATTCTTGAGAATCGGACGTCGCTGGTAACGGATGATTGGTCAGCGTCTGTGGCCTTCATTTGAGGAACCGCTGTGTCCTCTTTCTTGCTATTATCAACGAGGTAGAGGACAGTACGAAAAACGACAATCGCCGCAAGGTAGATGGTGACGGTCAGGAAGCCATACTGAATTCTAGATTCCGGTGTAGTTGCTGGAGAACGGCTGCTGATTGGAACGTCGTCCATAGTTGACGTCGTGCTGAATAGCGAAGGGTTGGAGGTGGCATTTGATTCACTGTCATCGGCGTCGCTAGAAAGGGAAGGATGGGAGAGTGACGGAGCCAATAGAGACCCGACGCCGAAGGAGAATTGGTAGATATGCTGTGCCGGTCCAGGGTTGGCTGGCCACAATTTGATGAGGAGGACCTGGGCACCTGTAATACGAAAATGAGAACTAAGAGGTCGGGCTTTGGGAAGAAATTACAATATCGCTGTTAAGGTCAATCAGTATTCAGAGTGAGGTCCCTCTGCCATCCGATTGGCTTAGTAGGGGAAGCGTATGCCATTTTCGTGACACTTTGCTTGCCCGTAAAGTGTTGAATCAGAAAGCTTCTTCCGCCGGTTTTGAACGCTAATACCCTAGCCACGAACGACATCGTAGCGTCCCCTGATTTGTTGACGTACGCCTTTTCCATTACAATTATGTTCGGCATAATCGTCACGAAGAAGGCGTACGCCTCATGTTTTCAACAAGTCAGGGAAGAGAATGATGTCATTCGAGATTTTCAATATTTTTTTTTCAATTTTCAATTTTTTTATTAGTATTTGCCATACAGAGTACACAGTGGGGCCCCGTAGCATAGCTAGTAGCATAGCATCGTAGAAGAGCTGAGATGATGGTTGGCTAGGAGGTGCAGTTACCGCCATTCCGTTTATGTAACGCATTAATGCATTGCCGTGTGGCTACACTCTTAAAAATGAACTTCATCACATAGCACGCTTCTAGCTAACCATCAGCTCAAGTGACATCGCTCTCCCCCTTGATGTGTTGAAAACGGAAGGCGTACGCCTCTGTGTGACACTTGTACAGAAATGTTAATTGTCACAAAAAGGCGTACGCCCTGCGTTTCCACAAATCAAGAGTGACACAGGTACCATTCCGTACAGTGGTTGGCCTTCAGCGTGCTATAGTAGTGAAGCCTTATTTTAAGAGCGTAGGGTATAAGAAGACGACATTATTCAGAATTTCGTCATAGGTGCGTTACTCGGTAAAGCCGGACTGGTGCCTTATGTCCGGTGCTTACCAAGCAACAGTGGCAGGCGGTGGAGAAAGCAAATACTCCTGGAATGCTCCTGAAAAGGGACAGAGAGGAGGCGTATACGTGGGACAGGAAGAGAGAGAGAGGGAGAGATTGACACGGATAGAGAGGGGGTTGTGTCACTGGTTTCCGTGTTCGTCATGTAGGGCATAGTCTGCGCCTTTTCCATTTTCTAGACTGAGACAATGCCTCGCAGTAAAAAAAATAAGCGATAAAAGTTCTTTCGAGTAGCCAATAACCTGGTGTTTGTGTTCCCTCTGGATGCGGCAGTGGTCAAGAGAGGCCGGCTTGGGAATGCTGGTGGGATTCCTGGAAGGAAATTCATACTGGTCCCGTTTCTAAAGTGCAGTCACTCCCTCAACTGCACTGCCTAGCCTGAGGGACTACTGCAGATTAGAAAGACTGTCCCGTGTCATTGAAATTCTAGAGTCATCGTGGGACTGCCGGCGGTGGTGGTGCTGATGAAAGGGCTCGCCGTTGTTGGCCTCACAGAGGTGGGCAACGTCACGACTAACGCCCTGGGGAATGTGCGTCCTGGGCCGACTTCTAAGGGAGCTGTGCCGACATATGTCTGAAAGCATCTGAGGAAAACTGAGGAAAATCCCCAGATTGAACAGCCGGCACCGTGATTCGAACCCGGGTACCTCCAAGTCTCAACGTGATATGGCCAGCACGCTAACCACTGAGCCACTGGAGCTAGCGTAGGAATGCCGGCGCGGCTGAGCGAATACCGCATACCTTGTTCGTAGGAGCTCCAATGGCACGCTGAACACCGGGATGCCGAGACAGCGAATTCACGGCCACCATCTGTGCGATTTTCTACAGGCTATGCGTCATACTTTCCAGACCGATGGTCACAGTTCCTCCTGAAGTCGGCCAGGACCCATATCAACGCAAACACATCAAGTAAACACCCACACTCTTAAAACTGAACTTCACCACATAGCACGCTCTGCGTCAACCATTGCCACGAATGGTAGGGCTATCCCTTCTGATTCGAGAAGAGAGGGAGCCGTACACGTTTTTGTGTCAATTATCATATATCCAAACTGACACAAAAAGGCGTACGCCCCTCTCTCTCTTTCGAACGAGGAGGGATAAACCTATCATTCGTTGCAATGCTTGGTTCAGAGCGTGCTATGCGGCGTGCATCTCGTCAACATACCAATCTTGACGACGTTAATATTTCTTTGAGCTTCAAGGAAAACACAGGACGAGAAGAACCTGGGGGTAATGGGTTTAAGGAGAGGGACCGACACTTCTTGGAGAAAAACGCTTGGTTGGGTCACGCGCATCCTTCTGTTTTTGCTATCAGGGAGGATAGCAAATACATTCCGCCCTAGGAGCACGCTTTCTTTCTCCTGCGTCTCCCTTGCACACAGTGTATTAAAAGCTTCATTGCTGGTTCGTGAATTTGTTGTGTGTTTTCCCTCAAACTCAAGGCAGTGCTAACGTCGCCAAGCCAACACCGGCTGTCCTGCCTACTGCCATTGTCGTGATCGTGCACTCCAAGCCTCCCGCAGATGGACACGCTCTCTCCCCCTTTACACGTCTTCTCTTTACTTTCCTCATCATTTACATTACACTTCTTCAGTCCCTATCACATTGACGCGGACGAACTAATGTAATTGGCCACAAGTTCAGTGACGTCACAGCTGATAGCATGCATGTCCATGAAGAACCTCATGTAGTGCGTGCGTTCTTGCAGTTCGGACCCACAGCCTTCGTAGCGTGTGTATGGGTCATGTTCTTTCTCTGGGAAAATCCGATAGTAGAATCTCGGTGAAACAGGGGAAGTCCAATATGAAATGTAGCACAATACAAAAAAGCAACACTGAAGCTTCCTTAGTTTAATATGTACAAGCTTTCGCGTGGGGGACCACGCTTCATCAGGTACAAGGTGTAAAGCTCGCGTATGCAAATATATACACCCTGTTCCGAATTATTATGCAAGTCATATTTTTATCTGATTTTCCTAAATGGTCTATGCAGATGACGGTAATTATAATGTCCAAATCGTCAATATTTGTGGTATAAATCAAATTTTATTAGACAAGCCTCCCAACGCTAACAGTTTTCTTCTTGTCTTTTCAGCAGAGGAAACAATCAAATTCTTGTGTTCCAAATTATTATGCACAACAAACGTTTTGTATGTTGTAGTGAACTGAAAATGGTAATTTATTGCATTTGCAACGTTAGGAAGTCGAAAGAAGATGAATGGGATGTTTCAGTCAAAGACATCGTGGCCACAGCCCTCGAAGTGGAAGAAGAAAAACATCGTAACAGGCCAAGTTACATGTTAATATAGGACCCTTTCTTTGATATCACCTTCAGAACTCTTGCATCCATCGAACTTGTGAGTTTTTCCACTGTTTCTGCAGGAATTTCCTTGCTGGATGTCAAAATAGCCTCCCAGAGCTGCTTTTTGGACTTGAACTGCCTCCGACACTCATTTATCTTTTGCTTGAGGATGCTCCAAAGGTTCTCAATAGGGTTGAGGTCGGGCGAACATGGCGGCCCCACCATGAGTTTCTCTCCTTTTATACCCGTGGCAGCCAATGACTCGGAGGTATTCTTTGCAGAATGAGATGGTGCATTGTCATGCACGAAGATCATTTTGCTACGGAAGGCACGGTTCTTCTTTCTGTGCAATGGTAGGAAGTGTTGAGTCAGGAACTCTACATACTTTGCAGAGGTCATTTTCACTCCTTCAGGGACCCTAAAAGGACCTACCAGATCTCTTCCAATGATTCCGGCCCAAAACATGACTCCGCCACCTCCTTGCTGTCGTCGCAGCCTTGTTGAGGCGCGGTGGCCGTCCGCCAACCATCCACTACTCCATCCGTCTAGGCCATCGAGGGGTGCGCGGCATTCATCAGTAAACAAGACTACTTCAAAATTAAGTCTTCATGCATGTCTGTGCCCACTGCACACGTTTCTGCTTGTGAACACTGGAGAGAGGTGGCCGAGTAGTAGGCTTATGCAAAGCTGCAATCCTCTGGAGGATTCTGCACCTTGAAGTTCGCGGGACTCCAGAGGCACCAGCAGCTTCAAATATCTGTTTGCTGCTTTGTAAGGGTACTTTAACTGCCTCTCGCTTGATCCGATGCATTTGTCTGGCAGAAACCTTCCTGATTGTGCCTTTATCTGCGCGGACCCTTCTGTGCTCGGAGTCAGCCACAAATGTCTTCACAGTCCGATGGTCACGCTTAAGTTGTCTTGAAATATCCAATGTTTTCATACCTTGTGCCAGGCATTGTACTATTTGACTGTTTTCAGCAGCGGAGAGGTCCTTTTTCCTTCCCATCTTGCTTGAAGCTAGTTGCTTGCATAAGAATGTGGAACGCCTTTCCCCCCTAGTTTTTCTTTATCTGGGCTGACTGGGCAAACGCGTTATCACTGGCGTCTGAGATTGATATCAGTGATCCAGGACTCACCGAAACACGATACCACCTATGAGTTTAATTTAGAAAACAAAAAAATACATCGTTATGATACGTAAATCGGATTTGCATAATAACTTGGAACAGGGGTATATAGAGTTCACAATACAGACACGACAAAAAGTGTGTGTGGGTGGGTGGGCAGGATACACATTAAAAAAGAATAGGAGAAAAAGAAACACTAGGAATGCCGGAAAGCTAGCAGTTTTATCACTATTTGACTGTTGGGGGTCAACGCAGTGGGAAGGGAGAAAGGCAGAACCTCTCATAATTGACATCAAGGTCGTGGTGACACATCTTGACACATCGCTGACACATCCACGGGCTGTCTGGATGAAAGGGTAGACTACGTGTGCGTGAAAGGAACCTTTTTCACGTACGCGTTGTATCCTAGCGACGCTCCAACGAACCATGCTCGGCGCGCGTCAAAACAGATCCATGTGCATAGCACAAAGGACCAAAACCGGTCCGGAGTGGGGCCGACAGGGTCTCCCCACTGGTCCCCACCTCTGTCGTCTTCATGGTACGCCATCTAGTGAAGACGGAGATAATCCTCTCCGGCGCCTCAAGGTCATACGCATGCGCATAGGCCATTGTGAAAGAGGTCCATTGAAAGATGTTTTGAGCAGCTAAACGAAGGCGTACGTACCAGGAATTAAATCAATTGATACACGGATCCAGGGCTGAGATTTAGACCATGGGGTTGAAGGGATTTGAATTTGGATATTAGATAGGATTCCTTATATTTAGGTTTAATATCGGTGCTGAATCGAGATTCTAAAATAATAATTTTTAGGTCGTTTTCAAAGTTGCGGTAAGTAAGGTTGAAATGATGGATATTGGAGATTGGCGATTGTTACGAATATCGAATTTATGGCCGTAGAATCTCTCTCTCGTGGTTTTAGAGGTATCTCCAATATGTATTGGACATTGCATTTGTAACAGAATATTAAATAACATACATTGGATGAATTACAATGGAGGGATTGGTGTATTTTGAAAATAAAATCAGAAACTGTGCTTCGTGCAATAGCACATAGTTGAATATATTTACAAGTCTGGCAGCGCGTACCACCGCATGTATAACAACCGGGCTTGTTCTGAGTCATACAAGAAGCAGTGAGATTACCAAGGTACTAGAACGTAAGGTACTAGATAGATACGTAAGGTACTGGATCTGCGGAAAGCAACTTTTGGAGGGGATGGGGATATTTCTTTCAACTTATCGTCACCATGAAGAACATTAAGGTGTCGTTTAAGAATGGAATTCGTATTAACGAGTGCCTTATGGTATCTGGTGGCGAGAATTACTTTAGCTTTGTCATTTTTTGGGTTTAGCAGTGAATAAAGACGCCCTGTCTACTGCGGAAGATTTAATGAAAGAGGCATGAACGAGTTGAGCGGGATAATTTCTTGTTTGAAAGCCAGAGGACATTTGTTGAGCGTGTTTAATAAAATCGTCATTTTCTGAACAGATTCGCTTAAGGCGTAGAAACTGGCCATATTGTATATTTGTCTTTTGGTTGTTGGGGTGGCAGCTGTCATAGTGAAGATATTGTCGCTTATCAGTAGGTTTCTTGTAGAGGTTTGTGGTAAGCTGACCAGACTTGAAGGAAACTGTCACATCAAGAAAGTTGATTGATGTTGTAGAATAATCACATGGGAATTTGATCTTGTCATGGATAGAATTGAAATGACCAAATAATGATTGCAAAGTTTATTCACCACCAGACCAGAGAATAAAGATGTCATCAATGAATCGAAGGCAAAGGAGCGGTTTAAAGGGGAATGAATCCATCGCTAAAGATTCAAATATGCGATGTGTGCAGCCAAAGAGCTCCGGCTATTTTCCCCCTAATATATATTGCATATATATTGCAATATAAAGGGTGTCTTTTTTTTTCGATACAGATTTTTCCTAAAAAACTATAAGGGCTATAGACATCCTGTTTTCACTTCTATCATCTCTGGCACGGCGGACGTTCTTGGCCATCTGTCGCTCAACCGTCGAATAACTAATTACCTAACAATCGTTAATTAACTTGTTAATTATAAAAGCTACGAAGTAGTCCCAATGACAACATCTGTTCCCTTCGGTCACGTGATATCATTGCCGTTTTCGGAACGAAAATCCGTTCGATAGACTGTCCGCAAAAAAGTTCGTGAAGTTACCCCATTTTTTTTTTATTTTGTTCATTGCGCATTTTCGGAGACGCGTCTTTCCTTCACTCCCAATGTGAGAAGGTGAAGAAGCACAGTGCCTCCTCATGCGTCGAAGATGAGCTTTAACTTGCAGAAGCAAAAGATAAACAATTGTAACGGGTGACGCTGTGGGAACTGCCCTTATCTTGGGTTGCATCTTCTGTTTTCTTTTAATCATTTTCCAGGACGCAAGAGGCGACAGTGTGCTCTTTCACCCTCTCACATTGGGAGTGAACGAAAGACGCGTCTTCGAAGATGAGCAATGAGCAAAAAAAAAAAAAGGTGTAACTTCACAAATTTTTTGCGGACGATCTATCGAACGGATTTTTGTTCTGAAAACGGCTACGATATCAGATGACTGAAGTGAACAGATGGTTGGATGGTTGGAGTGAACAGATCTCATTGGAACAACTTCGTAGCTTTTATAATTAAAAAGTTATTTAACGATTTGTAGGTAATTAGTCATTCGACGGTTGAGCAACAGGTGTCCAAGGACGTCCGCCGGCCCAGAGATGATAGAAGTGAAAAGAGGATGTCTATAGCCCTTATGGTTTTTTCATGAAAAATCTGTATCGAAAACAAAAAAAGAAGACACCCTCTATATATTGCATTCGTACTTCATAACGACAAGCATTCGAGCGCACGGGGGTTTTATATCTGTCTATATTGACATCGTGTTCCCTCGTGGCTGCACCTTTCTTCACTTCAGCGTCCGTATGGGTCAAATTTAACAAAATTAGAGTACTTATCATTCCAGCATGTATCCATTAATACGATAAACACCGTCTAAATGCCGGAAATACCGATAGCTAATTAATAAAATACGCTGTCGGCTTACATATAACGGTGCCAGCTCCCGTGGCATAGTGGTTACGAGTACACTGTCCCCTACTCCTTCCTGCCATTCTCTGTCCGTCTGGCCATGTCCGCATGTATGCGGTTCATATAGCCACAGTTGCTTCGCGGTGCTAACACGGAATTAAAAACAATACATTGCAGTGTAAAAACGACAAAAATGACAAATAATTATGCAAGTAGAAACATTCACAGACGTTGCGTGCTATCCATGTATACTTCACTGCACAATTTCTCCTGTCGACAAACTGGTGTACACATACGATTAATTTCTGCTTCTGAGCTAAGCCAACATCACCTAGATGGAGAAAGCCTGCGTACTCGTCGGTGTGACGTAACAACTAAGGGTCAGCCAATGAGGATCGTGTTTTCAACCACCGTGGCCAGTCATGAACGTGTTTTCAGCGGTCGTAGCCATGGATACGAGCCACCGTGAGCCGCATGGGCGGTCACTGTCGTCTGCGAGTAGTGAACGTCCCCGCGTACTAAATAGGAAAACAAAATAAAGCCCATATTTATCTCAAGGCTGACTTTCTGGAAATCGCGTTGCACTTTTAGTCTACAGTCCAGGCCATGGACCTGGTCGCATCCAGCTCACCAACGCTCTGCCCTCAAGGCTCTCTTCGCCTTTTTGGACGCCACAGGACTTCGATCCTCATTGTAACCGGACCCATTCCTTCATTCTCTGCTTCACCTCCACCAATGGGGTAGAGTATCGCCCCCGGCGATGAAACTTCCCACCCATTATCCTGAAATTCACTGCTGGGGGGGGGGGGGGGGGTTGCTTGGTGAAAGTTCCACTTACAGAATTTTTCTTAGACACGGAAATAATCGTGGTACAGTGGTTACATATCTGCACAGCTTTCCGGTTTTATTTGTACATGTTATTACGTTAGAACACAGTGCATTAGAATATAGATTCATTATGAACGGCATTTCAACATTAAGATGCATAATCGCACGACCGACAAAGAAAAAAGACTAGCACCTTGTCTCACGAAGCTCAATGAATACCCAGCAACCAACGGTGAAAACCTTAGACGAAAAAAACAGAATACCTTGCTAGACTGAGTTGGGCGCAAATGGTTCATGATTATCCGCATTGAGTTTGCGTGCCCGCACGCGTTTTTGCTCCTATATGCGCGCAATATATGCATTGAACAGTCACTTTCAAATGATTTTGAACAAACGCATGGTACGATCATCTGCGTGACTGTGGTCCTACAGCCCAAGTTTGACAGTACAGGATGTAGTTCGCTGCGCCGGACTCACTACCAGAGTGTTTGGTGGCGAAAGAGGGAGAGGAGGATTTCAGCAGACCTTCTGTATCTAGGTGGCGCTGGCTAACCCCCTTGTCACGCCGCCCTCTAGAGGCGTCTTCAATGTACGCAGACATTTTGATCCCAACTGAAGCTTACCTGTGTCAAAGGCACCTAGTGCGACGCCGTTCGAGAAGCTCGCAAGATAAGCGAAGCACAGGTTCGAGCTTAACGGCAGGAACACGAAGGTGAGAGACATCAACGCCAGTGTGAAGATTATCAGCAGTTGTTTGTTGCAGGTGTCGAAGAGGTAACCTCCTGGACGGATGAGCATGTTCATCGTATTGTTTCCGTTATCTCAAAGACATTAAAAAAAAATATTTCACGCGTGATATCAGTGTGCCAAACTTTCTTAAAAGCGTTGGCATGTGTTGGCTTTCTTTGGGTTATGAGGAACACGTCAGCTGAGTTAAGCATTAATGCACTAATTCGTATTATTGAAGCAAACTCCAAGTTTTACTGAACGCCTTCATGTTTTGTGAAATATAAATGTTACAATGGTGGTTATACAATTTCAGTATACAAGCGTACGCATTTGGAGCAGCGTACGGGGAGATAGCACGTGACATGTCACGTGACCATACAAAGCCAGGAATGATATGCACGTTGGATAACTCTTGAAAGCACCCGCTTTGAGAATATAGAGTGGTCGCAGGGAAATAAAGTTAAACGGCATGGAAGGACGAATGTTCAATACCTTCATTACTACAGATCAGGATTAGTACGGAATATTTAGGCAAGATGCACGTTGTCCCATCCGTGTGTCAATGTCAAGGAGGTATCCGTGACATTCAGGGAGGAATCATGAACTAGTAGACAGTTTCAAAAGTGCGTGTATTTTACCTGCAATTGCCTATTTTGACATTGGTGTCTACATAATGGCTTGTGGTTGCTAAAATGTCCTTAGTATATGCAGGCTAGCAGGTGTCTGCTTGACGACGTTAAGATTGCCTTCAGTTTGAGTTCGTCCTGTGTTTTCCTCAAACCCAGGTGACTGTTAACGTCTTTCTTTTCGCGTCGAGACTGGGAGGTACCCGGGCTCGAATCCCGGGGCCGGCTGTGCTGTCTGGTGGATTTTCCTGGGTTTTTCTCAGACTCTTTCAGACACATGTTGACACAGTTCCCTTAGAAGTCGGCCCAGGACGCACATTCCCCAAGAGAGTTAGTCGGGACGTTGCCCACCTCTGTGAACCGACAACGGCGAGCCCTTTTTCGTGTTTACTTTCGTTTCGCCTCTTTGCATGCATCTCCCCAAGCTGCCGTCGCTTCCTAATACTGATTCAAGTACAGTTTTTTACGCGGCTAACACGACGTGGCCGTGCTGGTGTACTGAATGGCGTGAAAGGCGTTCAAGAACAGGACGCCTAAAATCACGCTGGCCCGACAATGGACCCGTAACCCGCAGTGAGCTCTGTTCACGGGCAGCTTTCAAAGACGACACGACTGCAAAGCTTTCAGCTCAGAAAAATGTGATGTGATGAGATGAAAATATGACGCCAGCGCAGGGGCGTCCTCCAATGCATTTCATCATAGACAAAAGCACGCCGGGCGCACGCAATGCATTCTGGGCAGGTCCCCGTCACACGTCATAACAAACGACAAATAAACACATGACCTTAAAGAGGGTGGCGTCCGTGATCGGCAGCGAAGCCATTTGACAACAAACGCGTTTGTTGTTTCTATGCGCCGTTTTGGACGTCTTTCCAGGGTAGTTATTTTTATCCGATGCTCCCGCAGTAAAGTGTGCAGTGTTGTTCATGACGCCTCGTACTGTTGACCACTTCCAAAGATGTGATGACGACCCCGCTAAGACGAATTGAACGGGTGCGATGCACTTAAACTAAGGAGAGATAGGTTACCATGCCGCGTTAGAAGCACCGTACAGTTTACGCTGTCAAAATACGTTCTCCTCTTGCTTTTCTTGGAAACATGTCGGCAAACGCAAAAACGACATGTGAACAAAGTTACACAACCTCGAGATGACGTTTTCTGTTAAGTATGACCTGGACAAGATGGCGGTTTCGCGAAAAAATTCCTGCTTGAAGGTAGTCATAAAAATGGTGGGTTTATGTCACCCCTGTCAGTATTGTATTCTTTTTTCGCCCTTTCTGTGAGCTTCTTATGCGGTCACTTACCAACAATAGATCCTACGAGGGTTCCGACAGACCGGCTGGTCATCAGGTGGGACACCAATCCGATGCTGGTGTCGTACAGTTCCTGCAGGTCTAGCAGGGCAACGCCCGTCAGTGACAGGATGAAACCCTAAAATGACGGCAGAGAAAAATAAAAATATACGACGGCTGAAATATACGCATAAATTGCACATAAGCAACAAAATAACACTAACAATTGCAACAAAATAACGTGTGACACGTAAAAACATTATTAACATGAAACAAATATGCAATGTAAAAATATTAATCGTGAGTGTATTTTGTAAATATTTAGGCGCACGTTCTATGACCTCGCTCTCTGGCGACGAAACACCTCGACCAAATCATGAAAATAAAGACGTTGTTGTTGATCCTCGAAGCACTGAGGGACATTCTTTGCGCGCACGACAGATGACGATATTAGGCTGAGATACCAGTGTGTGGAAGGGCCGCTAGGCTACGACAAGCGCTGCACAAAGGTCCAATTTTTGCACGGAAGGAGGAATAATCTGTGTATTGACACGGGCAATCCTCCAAAATACTCCAGCGGAAGATGTGCAAAGCCTCCTACGTGAGCGCGGTATCTTATGCCTTTTAGAGACCCTCTGATCACGAAGATGTTCCATAGCAGACGACAGGGCCGATGGTTCCGTCTGCTATATGTGCGCAGTACTAAAGTTCCGATATTAAGGCGCTGCGCGGTGCGGGAACTTCTGCTCCATGAGCAGTTCTGTTCCCTTCCAACTAGGACATTCCATAGGGATGTTGATCGTGTGAAAAGGAGGCACTCTGATCTTGTTCATGAGAAGAAAAAAAAACCGTTGGGCAGGTGACGTGTGAACAGGGAATGAGAAATGAGAAAAAGAGGGAAAGAACAGGTCAGACAAGAGGTAAGACAGAGGCTCTGCACACGACACTGCAGGCAAATGTAAAACCGGAACTGGAAAGGTATCGGTGACGTCATGTGGGTGCTCCGCAATTCCAGCTACACTCTTTGCTGCAATAACACTCCTCTTCTCATAAAACATAAATCACGATGATTATCCGAGACAAACAAAATCCTCTTCTTATGCATTGCTCCGTGATTTTTGGGGGCTATGCAACGAGCAATGCTTCGGACCGACATTTGCGCGCATAGTTTTGTAACCTATTCTCATTATATTATTAATATTATTGTGATCACGACATTTGCATAGTGACGTACATTAACTATGCCACACGCAACGACTATGACACAGACGTTGGATTACAAAACGGCCTAGCCGAGCAACGTAATAGGCATCTTCCTGTTTGTAAACAAACGACGTCATAATCTTCGACAGTGCGACCAGTTTGGCAGAGTTGAACTAGAGTCACTGTATACTGGGTGAGTACCGCGGCCCTTTTCCTTTCGCCGCTCCTATACATGGATTCGTCGAACGACGTCACGTGGCCAACGGACAGAGGTAAGGAGAGAGGTGGGATCTATCGGAAGGCACGGGGCTGCCATATTTCACCTTCCCAGTTTTGTTCGTCTCTGTTGAAACCACATGTGGAATCGGGAGTGTCTTCGTCCGCTGAGGCGTACAGGGGTACACTGAGGGGTACCGCTGAGGGGTACACAAGCACTGCGGATGTTGATAATTAGCGTAATGCCTATGTGTTGTGCGGATCAATGCACGAACAGGAATGAGAAGGGGAAAAGCGTCTTTTCAATTCCCACCGGAAAAAACGACACTGAAAGACTACAGGTTTGGCTGCATAGGATCAACAGGAAAAACTTTATTCCTACAATACGTTCTTTCCTTTGTGAGGTGAGTAGCTATATTATCATTATTTTGGGATCCATTCAAATTGGTTTCCATATCTGCGCTGCCTCAGTGTTTCGTGGAACATGTGGTGTCAGTACGTCGTCGGTTGCACCCAACAAAACGGAGATAGACGTGATAAAGAAGTCACTGAGCGGAACCGGTAAAAAGGGGTTTTTAGAAGAAAAAAAAAAAAGGTGTGTGTACATGTCTCTGTTGACAGGTCGATGTTTTTCTAATATCGTAGCAGCACTCAGCATAAGAAATTTGGAGTGAACATCAGAACTAACGAAGGACGAAAAGCTTTGTGGTCTGGGATAATCTTGGCATACATCTGGGATATTGCCTTCAAAAGCAAACCTGTGAATCATTAAGTCTCACTTAAAGTGACATAAACTAAATCTAACATGAACTATCATTATCAGGATAATTTTGAAGCTGACCAATTTGAAGACCACCGTCCTGATGGGAAAAGAACGCTGAAACCAAATGCAGTGCCAAGTATCTTCTTTCTTCGACAACCCGCAAACAAGAGGAAGGCAGCACACCCTCGGTCAGCTGAGCCTTTGAGCAAGTTGCAACGGACCAACGCCTTGCCACAGTCTAAGAACAACATTCTTCATACCGTGGAAGCCTACACTTGCAATTGCCAACAAACAGGTTAGTGCACATGTTATGGTATATGCTCATTACCACATCTGCTAGCTTCTTTTCATATCTGATATTTTGATGGAGGGCACATTCAGGAGGCATAATGGATATTTCAACAAGAGGAACAGAGAAGCCCCAGAGCACGCAACCGCCGGACTGCTCGGAAGCTGAGGATCCCGGTCTCTCGGATGACGTCCTGAATATCCCCGAGGGAGGCATGGAACCTGTTACAGCCATGAGAAGTAGCATAGCTGACACTGCGCATATTCAGCCTCCAGGTGCATCCATTGACAGCACAGCTGGCCGAGAGGAGGTTTTGGTACCTGCAGCTGAAGGTGCAGGCTGTGCAGTTGATACAGAGTGACGTTGTCTTCTGAAAATGTCACTGAGTGCAAAGCATATTGATGTCCCGAAGTCCACAACATCATCTGCCATAGCAGTACAAGGGCTCGAACCCAAACAAGACATGAACATGCATCACCTTCTTAACCAGCGGATTCTGGAATTGGAAAGACAATTGAACCTTGAACAGAAAAAGAGAAGAGCTGCGGAGAGAGAAAGGAACAATCTGAAGACTTCTTTCTCCCACTTGTTTGCGCCAGACCAAATTCGAGCCCTTGAAAAATCCACAATGTGCGAGAGCACGTGGTCACTTGCAACGATACAAAAAGGTCTCAAGCTAAGAGTGCCATGGGGGTCCAGGGGCTACAACAGCCTAAGGGATGAAGATTATCCTGTACCTGCTGAACGGGCGCTTCGAACACATATAGAAAGCATAAAGCTTCGTCCAGGTATAGTCGTATGTCTGATGTGAGTGTAACGTGCGTAGATTATACTTTCCACTGTAGGTGTCCTGAATGAGATGTTTGCTACTCTTGCACCTAGGGTGGCTACCCTTCGTAGTGCAGAGCGTCACGCAGTGTTAATGCTTGGGGAAATGGAATTTAGCCCAGGTCTGGACTATGGCAATACCACCAAACCAATAATAGGTAATCCGACTGCAAACAGTTGGAAACAATAGTGACAGTTGAACCACATGGCATGACCACTTTCATTATGCAGGCAGACCCACAATACCACCATCAAACCCTACAGCAGAAAGCGATCTGGCCACACATGCCTTAGTTTTTATGTTGGGAGGTGTCACTTCCCGTTGGAAGCAAACTGTCTCATACCACCTGTGATGTGAGCATTGTCCCTGCTTTTATACCAGTATTGCTAGTTTTATCATCCCACAGGACAGCACAGGGGTAGAGTATCGCCTGTTGCGATGAAACTCCCCACTCTCCAAGACCGAAAATAAAGTTGTTGTTGTTGTTTATCATACTAATCTGCTTATATCTCCAATTTCTGTAATTTTCAGCCGACTAAGTTGATGCTTCAGTCGTTAAAGAAGTAATCTTTCATATCGCGAAGAGGAGTCAATTGCTTGGAATATCTGTGGGTGCGGTAGTTAGCGTCATGGAGCCTGGGGAGCAAGCTCTTTGGAGGCTCTGCGGAATTACAGCAACGAAGTGCGAAAAGCCGACTGTTTCGTGACCTCATCCATGTGACAGCGACCGAAAGCTGTATTTCCTGCAGATACACCACACCTTCTAAAAAAACTGAGGGGACATCTTGTCCGTAAGCAGCTTTGCAAATGAAGCACTTGAGCCCAAACCACTATTCCAAAATGAATGTTGGACCAGCTTATGCAATATTTAGCCATGCTGCGGCTGCTGGCATAAGACACCTTGTCGAACAGAACAAAATGGGCACCAACGCTATAACGACAGCGTGGTTCATTGAGCAGGTGTTCCACTGGTTTTCCTTGATGACCCCGAGAACTCCAACTATGGCATTGAGTGACTTATCCCCAAGAAAGGCAGAAGCAGTCAAGATATTTATTCAGGAGTTCCGCGAGCTCTTCACAAGCATACTAATTCAAAATCAATGTAGTGCGACGGCATACTGGAAACCTGTCCAGTGTGGGGTGGTCATCGCAACTAACAACAATACTTGAGTTAAGGAACTACTGCATTAATTGTAGGATTGATTTCGGAGGATGTACTGGAGAGCATGTTTAGTGTTGTACGGTATAAGTCGCCTATTCCGCGTGCTAGCCCTTCGAGTAATCATTCTTGCTCAGTTTTTCTGCATCCGCGTTTCCGTAGCGCCACCTTTTGTGCCCTTCTCTCGTTAGCATTTTCTGGTAAGGGGTTTGCTGATATTCCGTAGTTCTGAAGTTCTTTGACGGCGCTACAGAAAGCGGTTACACAGCCAATAGAAAAAGAAAAAAAAAATCGTGGTGTCCAATATCGTTTCTTACTCTTTATGATTCTCGGTGTAACCGCTTTCTACAGGGCCCTCAGGTGACTTCAAGGAATTATTGTGCTAACCGTGTGGAACCGCTATTACCTACGCTGTTAAAATAGAACTTCACCACTTAGCACGCTCCTGGCCAACCACCATACCGTATGATATCATTCTGTGTCATGATTCGTTCAAATCGGGGGAGGAACCTATCTGGAAAAAGCATAATGTGTCCCAGATAGGCGCCTCCTCCATTTTCTGCAAATGACACAGAATGATATCATTCGGAATGACGGTTGGCTAGCAGCGTGCTATGTGGTGAAGTACTATTTTAACAGCGGCACAGTTCCCCTAGAAGTCGGCCCAGGACGCACATTTCCCCAGGGCATCAGTCGTGACGTTGCCCATATACGTGAGGCCGACAACGGCAAGCCCTTTCACCATCACCACCACCTGTTTTAACAGTGTAGATTACCACAACCGACGGAAAGAAGTAGCGATAAGTGTAGCTACAGACGGTCTACAGTTGATTGGGAAGTAGAATAAACAGGTATTAAAAGGGGTTGGAACTTTTTTCTGAACACTCCCTAACGGTTCAACGGTGTGATGAAAATTTCGGTTCGTGTTCGAGTTCGGTTCCGGCAAAAATAACGGTTCAGGTATAGTTTTCGGTTCGGATACGTTTCGACACCCTGGTTTCAATGGGCTAGGGTAGGAGGCTTCTTTCTGCGGATAGGATCGGGTCATACAGGATGGGACTGGGCCGGTCTTATGCTGTCTGTACAGGGCCATGCTCTTTTTTTTTGTCATTGCTGCCAGCCCATCTCTTCACGATATTTATCTCCTTGTTGACAATTTTAGACCAGCCCTGCTCTGGCACGTTCTTGTGCCAATATATCGAAGGTATCGAAACAGTAGGATCCTATAGGCTCCGTCTGCTCCGTGGACCAGTCTTCCAAGGTAGCGCATCCTTAATTGATCCTGCTTCTCGAAACGAGAAGGTGGACCAACCTGGTTCACCCTGTATGGCAAGATTGGGACTCGCGAATGATGCTTGGGGAAGCCGTCTTCCAACTTGTCGTTGCTGGACCTTGAGTTGTTCTGTACTACGAGGGTGGTTCCATAAGTTTCCGGCCCGACCAACTTTTAATAGTCATGGGCCGAAACAAGTGTATCACTTTTCGACACCCTTTAACTTCCCCTTTAGTCACCCTTTAACTTCGATGCACTTTTGACACCTTTCAACCAGCATTCTTATACCCTCGAAAAAATAGTCCGAAGTTTTGTCCACAAAATGCTGGAAAACTGCCTCTTGCACCTCACTATCGTTTTGAAATCTCCGTCCTCTCAGATCCCTCTTCAAGTTTGAGAACAGGAAGTAGTCACTCGGTGCCAAGTCTGGACTGTAGGGTGGGTGGTGGATTTCTTCCAAGCCGCACTCTTTCAGTGCAGCCTTGGCAACAGAAACCGTGTGGACAGGGGCATTGTCCTGGAGCAACCGGACATCTCGACTCAACCTGCCGCGCCTCTTTTCCTTGATGGCGTCTTGCAGTCGGTGCAGGAGTGAAGCATAATAAGTCGCATTCACTGTGGTGTTCCTCTCTTTGAAGTCGATGAGGAGGATCCCGTGACAATCCCAAAATATTGTTGCCATGATCTTCTTTGTGGATTGTGTGACCGTGGCTTTTCTTGAGGGTGCTTCTCCTGGTTTGCGCCATTCCACCGACTCCTTTTTCGAAAGGGGATCATAGTAGAGCACCATAGTCTCATCCCCTGTGACAATTGACTTCAATATTTCTTCTTCGTTCTCTTGACAGAGCTCCAAAAACTCTTTGGCACAGACGACGCGCTGTTGCTTTTGAACTGATGAGGGAAGTCGTGGCACCCATCTCGCACTGACCTTTTTCATGTGAAGGCCCTCGCCGATGATGCGAAAAACGGTTCTTTTGGAAAGCCCCAGTCTTTCTGAGAATTCCTTCACCTTCAGACGCCTGTCGTCAGCACTTCCTCCTCGACAAGAGACAAATTTTCTTGTGTCACCACTTCCACTGGACGACCATCGCGTGGATTATCTTCAATGGACTCTCGCCCCAGTCGAAACTGCTTAGTCCAGTCTTTTACCGTTGTGTACGACGGAGAGGCTTCCCTGTACACGTCCTTCCTTGTCCAGTCGCGCTTTAATTTCCTTAGGCGGAAGTTCCTCTTTTGTCAAGAATTTTATCACAGCGGGGTACTCGATTTTTTCCATTTTAACTGAAGAGTGCACCCTGGCTGTTTGAAATGCCGCTCTCCAACCGACAAAAGCATGGAGAGGGTTGAGGGTGGTGCTCCGGCCCTCCAACAGATGGCGCAACGCGTCCTTAATCGTATTTTCAAATTTGCGCGCATTTTCTACCTCGGACCGGAAACTTATGGAACCACCCTCGTATGTGTGCTGAGACACACCTCATTAGCGTATGTGCCTGGCGGGACTGCCGTGGCTTTACAGTGAGGTCTTCGTACGTGGTCGGGTTGATAAGAATGTCGAGTTAAGTGCCAAATGCTGGTTTAGCTTCTTGAGGAATCGTTCTTCATATTTTTGGAGGTAATCTTTTTTTGTTTTCAACTAGTACCCCTATGTACAGACAGGCTATCGTATAGACCACTGATGTGTTCTGTAAGATGAAAGCGGGCAGGTTTGTGTCATTGCCAAACTTGCTTCTGTTAGATTTCTCCTGGCTAAATTGCATGTGATTTGATATTCCTTGGCGGTACAGGTGTCCTAGAGTCTACACCCCGGCATCGACGCAAGGTGGTGCTGGCATGGCATGAGGTCACCCGCTCCCACGTTACTTCGCGACGCCTGTACACTTGGGGTATGTCAGCATGCGATTCTGGGTTCTAAGCAGTCTGTCATTCACACAGAGATAACTAGAAGACCAAACACCCACATAACCTTCAGCTGCCCGCACGAAAGCTGTAAAAACAGTGTTTCGTGTCTGTTGACATAAGAGACGAGCAATCAAGCGTGTATTGTCGCGGTTGCACGAGCGTACGACACAAATAGATTTTACTTCTTTTTAGCGAATATTAACAGTCGTAGCATCCTTCATTTATGCCATCTTATCATATCTGTGCACAAACGTATCATCCGTGACGGCCATTTTGTCGTGCTGATCGCCAGAGCCGTAGGAAAGCTATTTTGGCGAGCTTTCCCATCGGCGCAGGAGTTGAAAGGAACAGGGAAGGTTTCTTTCCTGGAAGTGTGAACGCCAGATGCGAAAGTGGACCACGGGGCAAAGACACCACGTGCTCTATAAGCGGACTCCCAACAAAAGACGGCATCTTCTGAATCCTCCTGTAAGACAGTCCGCAAGGCTCTGCGCCGGAAGACTGCCACCCCCATCGCCCTCCATCGACTCGCGCGCCAGCTCCCAGGATTTGACGTTCTCCTGCCGTGTGTAGCCATCCTACACGAACGCTTCTGCCCCTGTCCCTTGATCCAGGGTACCATCTTCGTCGCCAGTATACGCTTCAAGGCGCTGAGCTCTCATTAGCTGTGTGCCGAAATTCTGTGGCCTGACGCGTGTAAATTGTACCTCATTCCCCCTCTCTAAATACCTGTTATATATAGTCTAGGACATTAAACCCATATTTATTTGCACTGTTGCTGTTCGGAGTTTTCTCTTATCTCATGCTGATTTCGCTTGATTTGGTTTTGCTCGTGTACCGTCAGCCCCGTTAACCGGGCTACGTCACACATCATCGTACAGCTTTCGTAGGCGCACATCTTCACGAAAGACCCAAGAACAGCGGTGAGACTTAGTTAGCGATAAAACTGGGAAACGGATGACGTTGTATCACATCGTTATCTCCAGTGTTATCCGAAGAAGATAACGTCCGTTTGGGAGATATAATATGCGGTAGAGGACGCATAATACACTAAATGTTGCGCAGAACTTTACGGCCCATACCGCTTGTTAAACACCGTGTACACGCGTGGATTCGCGGTCGTATTGTTGCTATAGTTGCTGCGCTGCTTCAGAAACCGCACAATATCCGCGACTTAAGTATGGCAGTCGCGGAAAAAAAAACCCAAAGAGCAGGCAGGTTACCTCCCCCCAGAGCAGGTAGGAAGTGAAGCACCCATCTCTTACTAACTACTAGGAAAGTACGTTAATCCCTACCCTACATAGGGCACGGCTTACCGGCGACTTGTCAATAGGCCTCAGTTTCTTTACATTCCCTCAGGTTGTCTTTTATACAACTGCATACATACGCACACACATGCATACATTAATACCCGCACCACATACATATATATACTCGTGCACACAAAGATACCTCTCTGTGTGTATATACATGTGTATATGCAACAAAGGAGTTCCACAACATAAATCTACTCCCAATTTGAATTTCGCGTTCCATAACGTGCACTTTCGTTCTGCTGCTTTCAGTAAATACGCCATGTAGAGTTAATTGCAAAGCGACAACGATACTCCAACTGCTTTCAACGATACAATGCACCAACGATACCCCAACTGGAGTAGGATGGAACAGCTGGGATTGGACGGTTTTGAATTGTTCGTAATTCACTTAACAGACTTAACAAACCTGGAGTCTGACAATTGCTGGCACGGTTGTCTAGCAGTTCATATATCCACTGACGAGAGCCCCGGCGTCTGCTGTGCCACTGGCGTTTCTCTCTCTCTCTCTCTTTTGCATAGCAGAAGAAACACGGTAGAATAGCATAGATGGCTCTGTGTAACCACTAGTTCACCGAAAAGCATGTAAGTCAAACGACATACCAGTCCTCCGCATCCCAAGTTGAGGGCAGCCGTCTGCACTATAGCATGCACCAGTGGCTTCTTTGTAGACATGATCCTTCCCGGCCGCAGAGAGCAAGTCGCTGTGAGCGCCGCCGTTATCGTGGCTTAATAGGGTTCGCTCTTGTTACATGTACTCAGAACATACACTCGGCGAGCCTTGATCTTCATCAGGCCTCTTTATTTCTTGATTAGATTGCGTCCAGCCGGCGATAATGAGGGGAGCACATGTTACCGAGAGAACACGGACGACTGCTGTGTCACAGTAGGAGTTTTAGGCAAGGGTAATCAGCAGTGATTAAAAAAAAGCGGTAGGGGGTGTTGAAAAAAAATGCGGATATCGATAGATTGATTGATCACATAACGATAAATGTGGAGATGTGAGTGCAGACAAAGTCGCGTCAGGACACTTCATTATTGTAGTGATAACAGCTGTATATGTCATTGCCGACACGCGCCTGAAGCTCAGATAACAAAGGCCTCTCTGTAGGGGTTGCACGGGAACGAAAGGGAAGAGGGTACTGACAAATGCCTTTGGGGGGTGCAGGGAGTGCGAGGTACCGTAAATCACTGAGCGGAAGTCGGGTGAGTGGATAAAAGCATTCAACAGCATCACGTATATCAACCACATCATCACGAATGGTAGCCGCTAACTTCCGATGGAGCCTCCGGCCGGCTTGCTGTCCCCTGGCGTTGGCTACACCACATTCGCGCGGCAAAAACTATAAAACGCCAGTTGCATTTGGGAGTTAAAAGGCGAATTCACATGCAAGAGCTGGATTCCGGGTTACCCCCTCTGAAATCCGGCTTGACCTGATAGCAAAGGACAACGCAAGGAAGCTAAGGAAGCAGGGTGGTGCGTGAGCTAGCTACTCGGGGAGGAACAGATTTAGGCAGGGAGAGGAGGACATATCTGAGGTGAACAACTCTCCTCTCGCGCCGCAACCTGATAACAACATCGATAACTAGAGCGGGAACTTTCCCCGCAAGTTAAATAAGACGTGGTGCGTAACTGTGGGAACCAGCATGATACTTTCGAGATATCATGAGATTGCCGGATGAAATTGGCAGCTTGGCGCCTGTGATTGCCTTCTGGACGACAAATTGATGAAATGCGAGTTCTAATGCTGCAGCTAGGAAAAAAGCTACGTTCCGCACGATATAGGCCTGTTGCGCTGGAGTTTCTCGCAGAGCCAGCTGGCGACAGACATGCAAACTAGTGCCTAGTTCAGCGGCCTCCCATGTGTACATTTTTGCGTAACTTTCTTGCGAATGGGAAGAAGCGCGCGAGAGCGAAAACATCGCAATATTAAAATTTAGTTGTTAGTCTTGTTAGGTTGTAGACACAGGTACGGCAATTCAGAAGATAAACATGTCTCTACAGCCTTACAAACAAACCATGCGAAAGGTGTCGCAGCCACCATTGGATTAGTGCTGTTCGCCGTGTGCACACGGCGAACAGCGAGCAACATGATATCAATGTTTACAAGATTCTCAATGGAATGACTCCAGCTACCTTTATCTAGGACTCAGACAAGACGTTTCACATGTCATCTGGTACACAGCAGGTGTGATTAAGTTCTGCAACAAATATGTGAAAGAACGTGATTCTAGCTTTGGAATAACACACGACGGAAACGAGTTTCCACGTTTTACAGTGACACATACGTTGTGAATCTTTGAACAGACAAAAAGCACAGCAGCTTATTAAGATGATTTCACCAAGGGACCTCGTACTGATTGATAAAGGGCTTTCTGGAATTCAAGGCCTTAGTGAGAACAAAGATCCAATTCTGCTGATGCCTCCAATTTCATGTCTAGTGCGCAGTTTTGAGAGTAGGAGATGCAAGATAATGACTACATTGCTCACGTTCGCAACCATGCCAAACGTGCCATTCAGTGCGTAAAAGTTTACGTCTCCTGAACGGAAAAAATACCTGCAACTTTAATCTGACGTGTGAATAGGACACATAATTGCTGTCGTGTTCTAGCTAACTTACACTTCACATCAGCAAACAAATGTCTGTTGATTAACATGTGATTTATTTTGTACAGTACTGCACATCAGTAAAAATGCCAAAAAAGGTCCTACACGGAGAAACCACATAAGGCCCAGCACGGCATACCGCCGGAGAACTAGGAAGTTATTCGTGTCTGGGCGCCCGTGGCGCATGTGTCGGGAAATCGCAGCGCCGCCTGTTTAGTGCAGCAGGCCTATACAAACTACGTAATTACATGATGATACCGTCGATACCAAGTTGGTATCAAGAGTTGTTACGAGATAAAATAGAGGAAATTGACAATTTGGCGCCAGTGAGTGCCACTTGGGCGACGATATTACAAAATGTTTGAAGTATATAGATTGGGCTGGTTGGCGTAAATCCACACGCGACCAAAGGAAAAAACACGAAAAAAAAAAAAAAACACAGCGCCTTTTGTGTGGGCTTGTCTCCCGTTTGCTCTTTGGTCGCTTGAAACTGAACGATTTGACCAAACGCTACTTCGCAGGCTGTAGCAAGGGAAACAGTTATGGGCCTTCGCAATTAAATGATGACATATTCGATATCACGTTTATATCGAGAGCTATCACGAAATAAAACGGAAGATATGGAAAATTTGGCGTCTGCGAGTGCTATCTGGGCAATGATTCTATCAAACGCGACTTCGTTGGAGCAGAAATTTTGGTGCGGAACTAAATATACGTATTCAAAATCGAAGTCGTGTATATACCCAAATCCCAGCAATGGCTAGGAATACAGAAGGTCACCGACACACGAGGCGGTAAAGAAGTAGAGAACACTGAGTGAATTTTATTTTAGTGTATTTACAATACTTGAGTTTGAGTTTGATTATAGGAAAAAAAACACAGAAGACATGGAATTCGTCGCTGCCGAACTCTGCTACTCCCACAAAGGAAATGAAATGAATGAAAGGAGAAAGAAAAGATGAAAAGGTAAAAACAGAAACATCACGCCTCCACCGTGACCACCGAACTGTCCACCGAACTGTACGTGCATATGCGTAGCTACATCCCCTAGAAGTGAACTGAAGGGCAAGACACTAACAGGAACGGGAAACTCGACGACACATGCCCAGAATACTGGTAGAGCCCTGGACCGGTATTTACAATACTGTTTACCCATAGTTGGGTGTTGCGGTTTCTAACTCAAAGCTCCATATGTCAGATTTTGGCTTCCGGAGGTAGGGAAAATTTGATCAGCGAAACCAAAATATCACGATAATGATCTTTTTCGTGGGGTTTATTTTGAAGCGCGTCCGGCGGTGTGTTATCGCTATCTCTGAATGACACGACACGTCTGCCGCCCCACGCCTGGAATGGAAACATTTCCGTGATGTGATCCAGCTGGTGAAAGTATTTCCACCGGGGCGATATTCGTCCCTTACAAGTTACAACTACAAATCTAGAGTGCGTCGGATGCGTCGTATTTTTTTAAATTCCGTGTTAGCGCCGCGAAGCAACTGCGGCTATGAACGGCGTACAGATGTGGACAGATGGAGAGAGGACAACAGGAAGGAGTGGGGGACAGGGGGTTACTATGCGTCCTGGGCCGACTTCTGGGGGAACTATGCCGACATTCGTCTGGAAAGTCTTCGGAAAAACCAGGGAAAACCTCAGACAGCACAGCCGGTGACATTTCTTGATTAAGATGAAACAATGCTTAGATCATGGTAATCGGGGACTCGCAAACGTGCGTCGCATGTGCATGGCTTGCAAAGCACCCCCCCCCCTCCCACCAATAATCAAGCATTCTGCATGAAACCAGGTTTTCCGGCATTGTTTTTACCCTTGCTCGATGTATGCAGTATTCTCCTGTCGATGTTAGGAAGTACAATCACATTCGAGCAGATCTTGTGACTCATGAACCTCAACAACTAGTTATAGCGACCTGGTCTGCACGTGCATTTTGATAAGCTACACTGTAAGTGATATGATAGTTAAGCTGTAATAGTGAAGAGAAGTGAAGAGAATGGCATCATCTTAATTATTACACTAAGTTTACGGACTTGCAGCATAGCAGCAGCCCCTCCGGATGTCAACCGCGAAAAACTATACGGTGCAGGGAGGCGCAGAGAAAAGAAAAAAAAAGAAAGGAAAAAAAAGATAGAGATGGATCAGTACAAGAATCATTGTGTGGATTTTTTTAATTATTTCTCCTTTCCCCAATTTTTCTTTTCTCTTTCACGTTGAAAACGTAAGCAGAATCAACAATACAGTGTGTAAGCCGACAATTTCAGTGCTCCTGAACGTTGGGATAATCGTTTGTGAAGAACTATGTACGAAGAACTACAACAACAGAAACAACAGATCATCTTTCATCAGACTTTCATCTTTCATCGTTGATTTCTTAGGCAATTTGAGGCTTTGTTTGTATCTGTCCCTTCTATGTGTTCCAGCCTTAGAACATCAGTTTCTATCTTGTTGAACAGGTGCCGCTTGCGTCGATTTCCGTCGTATGAATGTGCATATGAGTGAGCAAAAATGTAAGAGTGAAAGGAGGGTGAGTGAGAGTGAGTGGCTGGTTTGTCGTCCCTTCAGATGACGCACCCCGAAGGTCGCTGGAGAGGCGTGTTAGGTTAGCTCAATTGGTAGAGCCTTGGACCGGTAATCCAGAAGATGTGGGTTCGATCCCTACAGCTGGCTAACCTTTTCAGTGACTTTCATCTTTCATCGTAGATTTTCAATGTCTCATTTGGAAAAGTGCTCCTTTGTTTCTGTTGGTGTGTCAGGTGAAGTTTTTTATTGATGAACTGTACATGCGAATGCGTAATAACTATACGGCTCAGCTGTTTTTATCCCATATTTTTTATGCTAAGGTACTTTGCTATAATTGCGGTGATTTCCAGGGATTTGATTACAGCCCCCCCACCCACCCCCAGAGAGGTGTACACTCCCCTGATTTTTTCCAACACCCCCGTGAAATTCCTGAGATTGCTTAATACAGCTTGGCCACCAACGCATATACCCATAGATATGTAATCATAAATATATACCCCCTATGGTTCGCTCCACTCGAAATCACGCAGTCATCTTATCACGCCCTCTCCCGTATCTTGGCTTCTATGTGCATTTGTGATAGTGCGGCGCCAGCCCCTTGTATCATTGTGCCAAAGGCACATTCGTGACGGCTTATACTATTGCCCTTCCCACTGTGATTGTGACGTAGGTGACCACAAAATCCGTAAAATACCGCAGCAGAGCCCCTTGCCACCAGCTGCGGTGGCGCAGCGGTAACGCGTGCGCTTGGAGACTGGGAGGTCCACGGTTCGAATCCGCGGGCCGGCTGTGCCGTCTGGGGTTTTTCCTGGGTTTCCCTCAGATGTGTACAGTGGCACAGTTCCCCTGAAGTCGGCCCATGGACGCAGCTATCCTCCCCCCGAGCGGATTCCGCTCGGTCTTCCACTTCACCCTTTCCTCTCTTCCTCTCCGCCACCTTTCCCTTCCCGAGAAACATACCGCCTAATCGGGCAGGCAGACCTCTCGGGATCCTCCCAACGACACTCCTCCTCGAGCCCCTTACCTCTTTAAACATGCGGGCGAAACCTCTTTAAACATGGTTCCAAACAGATATTATCAACGACTTATGATGCTCTTCTAGGGGGATTGCAACAGAAGCGACCACAAAACTCAGAAAAGGCAGCAGCAGAGTCCTTTAAAATGTGCGAATCCCCTTGTATCATGGTACCAAAGGCATATGACGGCGTGTGCTATGCCTTTCTACTGGGATTGCGAAAGAGGAGACCGCAAAATTCGGATAGGGTGGCAGCAAGGCTTTTTAAAACGGGCGACACTCCCTGCATCATGGACCGAGAGACCTGTTATCAGTGGGTTGTGGAATGCTATTCTGTTGGGGTTATAACGCAGGCGATCGCCAAATTCGGAAAACGGGGCAGCAGAACTCTCCTAAACGAGCAAAACCCCTTGTGTCATGCTGCCAAAGACAACAACTTAGACTATGCCATTCTACCGGGATCATGACACACGCGACTGCAAATATCGGAAAAGGATGCAGCATAGTCATTCAAAACGAGCGAGACCCCCTGCATCATGCTGCCAAAGACATGTCATCAATGGCTTGTGCTATGCCCTTGTACCAGGCCTTGGACAACGACGAAGATGGCCACGCCGCCTGGAGCACCGGCCTCAGTTCCACCGGCGTGGCCATGGAGATAGGCCACCGTCATCGCCTCTCCGTGGCATATACCATCATCGCCGGTCGGGACTCATGTAGGGGAACACCACCTCCTCTACATTTGGTGACCCGAACGATGAACACAAAGTTCGGAGCAATTCGGCCCTTCGCCACCCGAAATTTTTGACAAAATCGACGAGCACTACCAAGGCAAGATATCCCTGGAAGCCACCACCGTTACCCGACGCATCACTACCGACACGCCGACCGCATCCGTCCCGCTTCCGTCCACGCTACCGTTCCGACCGACCACGCAACGTCCGGACTCATCATCCCATGCGCCCACCGACCCGCTTCACGGCTTCCAGGGACCGACCTGCGCTATCCACGGCCTCCGGCACACTCACGACCCACCGCTTCATTTCATGCATCCTGCATCTCGACGCGCATTTGCTGCCGGCCGCGACACCTGAGTAACGTGCTCGCCTGCCATTTTCGGCAGTCGCGGCAGCAGACGCCACGGCACGCATCAGCCGGCGTCTCGGCAGCAGAGGTCGGCACTTTGGACCGCCGCCCACTCATGCTCACTCACCAGCAACTCGACTCATTGCCCGCTCACTCATGCTCACTCACCGGCAGCTCAGCTCACTGCCCGCTCACTCATGCTCACTCACCGGCAGCTCAGCTCATCGCCCGCTCACTCATGCTCACTCACCGGCAGATCAGCTCATCGCCCGCTCACTCATGCTCACTCACCGGCAGCTCAGCTCATCGCCCGCTCACTCATGCTCACTCACCGGCAGCTCAGCTCATCGCCCGCTCACTCATGCTCACTCACCGGCAGATCAGCTCATCGCCCGCTCACTCATGCTCACTCACCGGCAGCTCAGCTCATCGCCCGCTCACTCATGCTCACTCACTGGAAGCTCAGCTCATTGCTCGCTCACTCATGCTCAATCAACGGTAGCTCAGCTCATCGCTCGCTCACTCATGCTCACTCAACGGCAGCTGAGCTCATCCCTCGCCCACTCATGCTCACTCACTGGCAGCTGAGCTCATTGCCCACTCACTCATGCACACTCACATGTTCATCGCTCGCTCACTCATGCTCACCTTCTTCAGGATGCTCACTCATGCTCACCTGCACAGGAAAACTTGTATTACATGTACGTACGAGGGCCGTGGTCGGAACTCGGGAGATATCGCTCCTGTTGGGGCGGTGGTAATCTTGCGGGATACAGGTTATAGAGCAATGCAGGACAGAGGAGTAGCGACAAAGGGGGGGGGGGGGCTGAAGCCTTCTCTCGAAACCGCACCTTTGGTAGTACATTTCGGAGAGGTAAGAGAGAGAGAGAGAAACCCCTCCCCTCCCATATAAACCTTCCTGTTTTTTTTTCTGGCTACGCCCCTGATGCAGTACACTTATCACCAAAAATGTAATGGGCTACACGCTTATGAAAAAGAGAGTCAAAAGGTAGTAAAATGGTGCTCGGGCTCTGACACCATCGCCTACGGAGAGGGCGTTGCAGCGACTTCCATGATTGTATTTAATTAAGGGGGTTGCGTGCACTTCCGTCATGGAGGGGTGTTAGCCTCACTCCCCAATGTTTATGACGAGGTTTTCTAGACTATGCAACAGTGAAGTCCCGTACTCTTATTCATTTGTTAAAATTATCGAGAGACACCTGCAACTAATGATAGAAGAGATGAATGAAGCGATGTCATCTCAGTTCAGGCAAGTCGGTCCCCTTTGGTCCTCCGATTTCGTTGATTCTTTTTTATGCTAAAGCCACGCCTCTATGATGCACAGTGCCACTGGTCCGAAACTTGAGATCGCAGCAGTTGCCGGGAAAAAAATTGACGAGCGTGCCTGGGTGGCGTCGTGCGCTTCACAGAATCTTCCTCGGGTGGTAATTTGAGGCCGTCTTGTCCGCACCACGAACGCGCTAGAGGAGCGCGAATTTTTTTGCGCGTTCTACAGATGCCGGACTACCACATCATTTTAAAAAACGGACATTTCCTCTCACGAACTGTTCTATAGAAAATCGCGAAAACGCTCGTGAGCGCGATTTTGCGCACATTTTAAACTTTTATTACGGAAGAAGTACGCATGGTAGAATTACGAACTCTGCACCAAATGAAAAATAATTAATTGCTCTTTCCAACGACGTATTACGCATAAATGCGAGTGTTACTGTAGAATAGGTAGAATGAGACGAACCATGCTCCCTCCGTGAAAATACGCGAAGTTCGTAGGTCAATTCCTCAAAAACCCCACCTTTAATTTTGTCAAAAAAAAAAGTGCATGGAATCCTGATTATATTACCTTTCCAATGGTGTAAAACTTGTGTATTCTAAAAGTTTAGAACCGAAATGCCAGCGCGCATAAAGAGAGCATGTACAACGCGGCCATGCGGTTCCAACTACGGCCACCCTTCGGCGTTTGTACTGATCGTCGACTGAGGGAACCTGGCTTCCACGTATCTATGCTACACTCCATTTCATCACCTGTCGTGCCTATGATGGAGATTTAATGCCATATCGTATTTCGACTACGGACAGGCTGCAAAGAAGAAACTTTGGTATCAGGTTGCGTGACGCGGAGGCTATATTCTCTTTCACCCAAACTTTGTGCCCGCGTCCCATCGCCTTTGCCGGATGTACATACGGATTATAAGTAATAAACAAACCCGCACTGGGGACAGCAGACGCCAGACTTCCTAACAAAAATGACCTTGCTGCGGTGTGGACAGGTTCATTTGGTCGCCGCGTGTGGCCAATAATGCACGGACCTGCCGTCGACGATGCAGCGGATGAGTGAGGTGTCTGAATAACTTTGGGTTCGTCAGCGTTGGAAGTCATCTCCATGGCTCGGAACATTTATAGTGAGGAACGTGCGTTTTGTGCCGATTATGCACGTCGACATCGGAAAAGGATTCTTCGCCAGAGTGGATTCACAACTGTGTCAAGCCTTGACATCGGCGCGCTGAAGGCGCTTCTCGACCCTGAGCGACGTGATGAAGTCAGCGGTGAGGACCAACTATGTAAGAATTGTGCTGCGCGCTTTCGTTCAGCAATTAGTGACCTATCGCAGTCCTCGCCCGTTGCTCTATCTGTTGCACAGACTATGTTCAGAGCGAGGACATTATTCAAGAAATTAATAAGAGTATTTCGACGGCAAATATAGACGTAACTCCGCTGCGGCAGCCGGGATCTCTCAAAAGGGTCGTATGCGTCACGGAAACGGAGAGAAGTTGGCGATGCATTGGGCAGGTCAATAAGCCTAAGAATACGTGATGCATATGACGTAGACGAACCGACCACATCCGGAACAGACTGCACGAGATGTTCTATCCTTTTGCGCAACATCAGGACCGCTTATCAGAAGTGCACCTCCAATCAAGAAAGATGCCAGATTCTTACGCTTCTTCCTGAAAACATGACGAAAAAAAATAGTAGGACTGATCCCGGATGCAACGAAATATGTGATAGAAAAATCAAAAAGTCTGAGAGGGAAGCAGGGAGTGTGGGCGATGCCGGACAATTATGGGGGCATCCTGTCAGCGAGAACGACGTACAGGTTGCACTCCGGTACTATCTTGAAGACGAAAAGGACTGTTCTGTCCAAAGTCCCAACAAAAAAGAGGGAAGAAAGTCGCTGTTGCAAAGCGCTTTATGACTCGTTCAAAACGGGAAACGTTTAGCCTGCTCAAGAGCGCTCATCCGGACATCAATATAGGACTGACGAAGTTGTACACACTTCGGCCTAAGTGGGTTCGCACAGACCCACGTCCGGAACAGAGCGTGTGTTTGTACTGCGCAAACTTTGATTTGATCATCGCCGCCATAAACAGTGCGTCATCCATCCAGCTAAGCAGAGAACAACTGTATGCGATGTCTGTATGTCCCGAGCCACAAAGGACATGCTTTTTGCAAGAGTGTCGCAGTTGTCAAGGGGCCAAAAGGAACAACCTACAGAAGCTAAGGATGGACCGTGCCGACGACGTTGATATGGCTCTCTGGGAATCTGGTGACCTCTTTAGGAAGACGCTAAAGGCATCGGTATTCCTGAAGGCGGTCAGGAAATGTGCTGCTCTGTACACCAAGCATGAATATATATACAACAAAGAAGCGCCATTTGGAACGAGAAGGCCTTCGTGGATCCAAGACATGTCGTCATGCACTTCGATTTTGCAGAAAACTGGAGAGTCAACTTCTCAAGTGAGGTCCAAGGGCGCTATTGGAAGGCGGATCAAATATCCTTATTCACCTGTGTTGTAACCACCATGTCTTCGACAAAAAGTTTTGCAACAGTGAGTGACGACCTATCTCACGATACTACACATGCCCTTCTTGCCCTCCAAAACATAACCAAGGCTATACGAGACATCCTGCCCGTGTTTTTCCATGTGGTATACGTGTCCGACAGTGCAGCAGCGCACTTTAAGAACAGGTACCAGCTCTATGAAATGGGAAAAAACAACTTATTACTGCGATGGATTTTCTCTGCCAGTGGCCATGGAAAAAATGTGTGCGATGGGGTCGAGGGCTCTTTGAAACATATAGCAAGCTTGGATAACTTGCGATGTCCACCCGCTGAAGCTATTCAAACCGCTGAAGACTTTGTGTGCGCTCTCAAAAAGAAGGAACACGCCACGGAACTGCTGCACATTCCGTCGGCTCAGGTTGCAGCTTTCGAAATTCGAAAAAGGATGAATGGGAGCTGGTTCGGCCAGTGACAGGGATCCGTTCATGCCATGTGTGGTACAAAGCATCTGAAAGTCATGCAGTATCTGGAGTTCAGCTAGCAAGAACCGCCGAGGACATGTTTGAACCTCGGTCATAGCTGCGTTGTTTTCAGCACGTCGAACGATCCACACACTACGTCTGGCTGGTGATGTTTTCGAGAATGTGCATACAAATCTATGTTTTCCAACAGAATCAGTTTGTGATGCCGCTCACACATAGGTGACATTTGTTCCCGATTCCGCTTTCAGAGCTGTGTTTTGTATTTAAAATGTATGTATGGCTCTTCCATGCACCGCAACTATATTTTACTCTTGTTTTAGTGTCTTTCGTAAATTCTCTCTAAAGGTGAGCAATAGCAAAGCCAGTCACCAAATAAACCACTCTACCGGCTTGCAATGTTGTATTATTCCTGTACTTCTGTGCGTATCAATGTATTAGGCCAGCTGCCCTGCTTCAAGGTAGTTAAATACGGACCACATCTCAAGCGCCTGTCAACAGAAAACAAAAGATTAGAACGAAAGATGGAACCGTAGGGCCGCGTTGTACCTGCTCTCCTCATGCACTTAACATGACAGCAACGTTTGTTCTTTGCACCCTGTCCTTAGTCGAAATACGATATGGCACGAAATGCCTGTTGGTATTTCTGCGTGTAATGTACCGCCACCAGTGGGCGAAAGCGCAATGTTTCGTTTTCTTTGTTATGTTTGGTAGGTTTGGTATATATTGCACTGCTCGCGCCCAGCGCATTCATTAAAAAAGGGAAAGCGTTGAAGTTGGATCAGCCACGTCTCGGTTCCTCTTCCTGTCTCCGTTCCAGAACACCTAGGTTGCCCTGCGTTGCACTCCTAACAGGTTATGGGCCCAGGCCAGCGCATCGGGAATCTTTTTCTGGACCGGCATCTAAGACGCCAGTTGTGACTGCGGACGGCATCACGGGATCTGAGCTCGGTATCCTTGACATCGCTTTTGGTTTCCGCTGACGTACGCCGGAATCCGTTGAGGAGCAAGAGGCTTGGACGGGGCACGGCTGCTGCGAAAGACGAGTCAAGAAGACGACGTTAAGCAGTGAGTTCTCGAGGAACATGTCCGCGACGGATGAGTTTAAGCTTACCAAGCTGTCCTCGGACAACTACCATTCATGGTCAATACGGGTTCGGGCTGCCTTGGTCCAGAAGGGATGCTGGGAAGCCATCGATCCCGGATACGCCGAAGAAATGACCGACCAAGAGAAGAAGAATGATAGCAAAGCCCTCACATTCCTATTTCTCGTCGTTGAAGATAATTATCTAGACGACATTGGCACCAGTTCAAGAGCTAAGGAGGCTTGGGATACGCTGCATGAAATGCACTCCAAGTTTGGGCTCCTACACATCCTTCAATTAATGCGGGATTTCTTCAACGTGAAGATGAAGCGAGAAGAAGAAATGAGGGACTACTTGGGCAGACTCATGGAACTGCACAGGAAGCTGACTTCTGCTGGTCATGGTTTCACGGACACGGAGGTAGCATTGGTAATGCTCATGGGTCTCCCAGATACGTACGAGCCACTCATCCTAAACCTCGAACAGGACGAGGAAGCTTTAACTACGAAGACTGTGAAGACAAGGCTTCTCGTCGAAGAGAAAAGAAAGTCCCGTCGTCAGGATGGGCACGCTGTGGAAGAAGACGGACAGACCGCAGCTCTCATCACCCAAGCTTATGGGAGACGGGATGACAGACAAGGGAACCAAAATCTATTTTCAAGGCCTGAGGAAAAGAGGAGAGTACGCTGTTTTGCCTGTGGCAAGATAGGGCATATTGCCAAAGACTGTGACCAGTTCCCCAGAGAAGAGAAGAGTGGGCCACAGAGAAGACGAATGAGCTCTGAGAAGAGGATAGTTGGGCACAAGGCACTCTGCATTATGAATAGCGTGTCGCAGGACTCCTACGTCTGGCACCTCGATAGCGGCGCCACGGATCATATGACGTCACATAGGGCCAAGCTGACAGACTTTCAGCCCTGCGATTCAAATGTCCAGACAGCAAGTAAGGAATCCATGCGCGTCATCGGCAAAGGGCGCGTCCAAATACAGCTGGCTGAAGAGCATGGAGGGACAAACCTCACTCTCGAAGACGTACTTTACGTGCCCGACTTGAACTGCAATCTTCTTTCTGTAGGAAAAATTGAAGAGCGCGGATTGCGTGTCACCTTTGCTGAAGGCTCAGCTGAAGTTACCGAAAACACTGGTGCGATAATCCTCACTGCAACTCGTGAAGGACGGCTGTACCAAATCAGCGAATCTCAAACGGAATCGAAAGGTCCGCGGTTGAGGGATCTGTCCTTGTGGCATAGACGGCTGGGACATCTCCATCAAGAAGCGGTACGGCAGCTGTGTGGAATAAACGAAGAGGAGCGTACAGGGGACGTCTGCGGAACCTGTTGCTTGGGAAAGATGAGAAGACGAAGCTTTCCAAAAGCCGAAGCCACTCGAGCAAAGGCACCACTTGAACTGGTACACTCTGATGTAGCGGGAAGGATCACTCCGACGTCGCAGGGAGGATCGAGTTACTTTGTCACATTCATCGACGATTACTCGAGATACACAGTAGTATATCCGATCAAGACAAAGGATGAAGTCATCCAAAAGTTTGACGAGTACAGACGCATGGCAGAGAACCTGCACAACAGGACGATCAAGACACTCCGCAGCGACAATGGAGGCGAGTATACCAGCAGAGAGTTCAACGAGTACTTGATAAGGCACGGAATTCGACGGCAACTATCGATACCTGGAACGCCTGAACAGAATGGAGTTGCGGAACGAATGAATCAAACACTGCTGGACACGACCAGATGTCTACTCATTGAGTCTGGAGTGACCAAAGAGCTCTGGGCGGATGCATTAGTTACTGCATGTCACATCAGGAACAAGTGCTCATCGAAGGCAATTGGAGGACAGTCCCCAGAAGCTTTCTGGTCAGGGAGCGATGTGGTACTAAATCATCTACGGGTGTTCGGGTGCCGTGCATGGAGTGCGCGGAGCCGGAGGAAGCACAGAGGAAAGCTGGACCCGAAAGCAGAAGAGTGTGTCTTCGTCGGGTATCCACAAGGAGTAAAAGGCTATAAGCTACTGAGTCTGAAAGACGGATCCTTCTTCGTGAGTCGCGATGTTGTCTTTAATGAGGAGTTCTTTCCGTGCAAGCACGCCCACTCCAAAGACACCGACATTGAAGTGTCCGACGACGGTCACATCGCAATTACCTTTGACGCAGAAGAAGGTTATAAAGAAACTGGGAGAACAGCCGAACACTTCGACACCAGCGATCAGAGAGACCCTGGAGGAAGTGCAAGGGCAGAAGTCCACGCAGAGACTCCCCCGGTGGACATCCAAGTGGAAGTCTCCACGCTGAGGCGCTCAGAAAGGCTAGCAAACAAGAGACTGCAAGCAGGGGCCAGTCACGTGACGTGCGTTGCCAAACAAGCCGATAGCAAAGATCCGAAGACCTTTGATGAAGCGCTAGCAGCACCTGATAGAGAAGAGTGGGAATCTGCTATTAACTGCGAGTTAGACAATCTAAAAACCTTCGGAACGTGGGAAATTGTGCCTCGACCAAAGAACAGACAAGTCACAAAATGCAAGTGGGTGTTCCGCAAAAAGTACAACGCAAACGGCGAGCTGGAGCGCTATAAGGCACGCCTAGTGGCATGTGGCTATTCGCAAGTGGAGGGAGTGGATTTCAGTGAAACCTTTTCGCCCGTTGTAAAGCTGAAGAGCGTGAGGACACTGCTGGCCTTAGCCGTAGAAAGAGGGTGGAAGATTCACCAGGTGGACGTCACAGCAGCCTACCTAAACGGGACATTAAGGGAGACAATATACATGGAGCAGCCTCAGTCCTTTGAGCCACAGGACCAAGACGAAGTCTGCCTTCTACGGAAAAGTCTCTATGGGTTACGACAATCCGGGAGAGAATGGAATTACACCTTGGACAAATTCTTGAAGTCCGATGGCATGAAGAGAGCCAAGTCAGACCCTTGTGTCTACGTCTCTCCACACAAGCAGTTGATTATAGGGGTCTACGTGGACGACTTGCTCATCATATCTAAAGACGATGAAGAAATTGCAAAGTTCAAGCGACGGCTTGGCGAAAAATTTGAGATAAAGGACTTGGGAGAGGCTAGTCACATTCTCTCAATACGCTTGAAGCGAAATGCGAACGGGGATCTATCTCTCGACCAGGCAGTCTACGCTGAAGAGATCCTGGAGGCTTTCGGTATGTCGAACGTAAAAGGGACATCCTCACCCCTGGATCCCGGAAGCAAGTACCAAAGGGCGGAGAGCGGTAGCTCAAGTGGAGAGCTTGGACGAAAGTACAGACAAGCGGTTGGAGCACTACTGTACCTCTCGGGCGGAACAAGGCCGGATCTAGCGTTCGCAACTGCCTACATGAGCCAATTTAGCGACAACCCGAGCGAGGAGCACTGGAATGGAATAAAACATATCCTTCGCTACGTGAAGCAAACAATCAATCATGGGCTCGTTTACCGCCGAAGCGGAAACTGCGTACAGGCCTTTTGCGACGCGGACTGGGCTGGAGACAAGACGGACCGAAAGTCGTTCAGCGGATACGCGGTCACTTTGGCAGGTTCTGTTATCTCATGGAGCAGTAAAAAGCAGCGAACTATCGCGCTGTCAACAGTCGAAGCAGAATACATGGCAATGTGTCATGCAGCAAGGGAGGTGCTATGGCTTCAGCACTTCGCAGAAGAAATCGGGGCCCAAGAGTTCACACGGAAACCACAAGTGTTGTTTGCTGACAACCAGGCAGCAATCTCTCTTAGCAAAAACCAGATAACATCAGAACGGAGCAAGCACATTGACATCAAGTACTACTTTCTTCGAGAGAAGATCGAAGAGGAAAAATTGGACCTGCAGCACATTGAGTCTTCCAGAAATCCTGCCGACATCTTCACAAAGGCCCTGTCAGGAACGAAAACTGCAGAACACCGTAATAACCTTGGCATCAAGACATGTGTATAGATTATGGTGTCAGTACATTAGGGGGCGTGTTGGTATTTCTGCGTGTAATGTACCGCCACCAGTGGGCGAAAGCGCAATGTTTCGTTTTCTTTGTTATGTTTGGTAGGTTTGGTATATATTGCACTGCTCGCGCCCAGCGCATTCATTAAAAAAGGGAAAGCGTTGAAGTTGGATCAGCCACGTCTCGGTTCCTCTTCCTGTCTCCGTTCCAGAACACCTAGGTTGCCCTGCGTTGCACTGCTAACAATGCCCATCTCAGGCACAGGAGGTAATGAAAGCCAGGTCCCCTTCGTCGACGATCAGTACAAACGCCGGAGGGTGGCCGGAGTTGGAACCGCATGGCCGCGTTGTACATGCTATCCTTATGCGCGCTGGCATTTCGGTTCTAAACTTTTAGAATACACAAATTTTACACCATTGGAAAGGTAATATAATCAGGATTCCATGCAATTTTTTTTGCCAAAATTAAAGGTGGGGTTTTTGAGGAATTGACCTACGAACTTCGCGTATTTTCACGGAGGGAGCATGGTCCGTCTCATTCTACCTATGCTCCAGTAACAGTCACATTTATGCGTAATACGTCGTTGGAGAGAGCAATTAATTATCTTTCATTTGGTGTGGAGTTCGTAATTCTACCATGCGTACTTCTTCCGTAATAAAAGTTTAAAATGTGCGCAAAATCGCGCTCACGAGCGTTTTCGCGAGTTTTTATAGAACAGTTCGTGAGAGGAAATGCCCGTTTTTTAAAATTATGTGGTAGTACGGCATCTGTAGAACGTGCAAAAAAATTCGCGCTCCTCTAGCGCGTTCGTGGTGCGGACGAGACGGCCTCAAAGTACCACCCGAGGAAGATTCTGTGAAGCGCACGACGCCACCCAGGCACGCTCGTCAATTTTTTTCTCGGCAACTGCTGCGATCTCAAGTTTCGGACCAGTGGCACTGTTCATCATAGAGCTGTGGCTTTAGCATAAAAAAGAATCAATGAAATCGGAGGACCAAAGGGGACCGGCTTGCCGGAACTGAGATGAAATCAAGTACATAGTTGTATTCCTGAAGATCTTGCTCACTCATGCTCACTCAACTCGCTGTTTGCTCACTCATGCTCACTCAACTCGCCACTTGCTCACTCACTCACTCAACTCGCCGCTTGCTCACTCATGCTCACTCATCATCCGCTCAAATCTGTGTTTGCTCACTCATCCTCTGCTCAATTCTCTGCTTGCTCATTCATGCTCACTCATCCTCTGCTCAAATTTCCGTTCGCTCACTCATGCTCCGCTCATTTGCCAAAATGAGCATGAGTGAGCATGGGTGAGCATGCTCATGAGTGAGCTTTGCCGAGGTATGCTCGGCAGTCCTATGCTCGGCAGTCCTCATGGCTACGCAGCCTCACTTCATGGGACCCTACGAGCTCTCGCTCCCGTGCCGGTTGCGGCACCCCAACGACTCCAACGCCCGACCACGACTTCGACAACGTCAACTATAATCTCTGGCAAACCTCATCTCGGCCGCTCCCGCCCCACCCATCGACCTCCGCCTGCAACGTGTGCTGTGCCGCCCGTGGACATGTCCAGCAGTGCGCGTCATCCACGGTCACTCTTGCTCCCTCCCTCCCGGTATCGACGTAGATCACCGTTCTTCTTTTTCGCCGCTCCGCGTCTGAGGGGGGAGCACTGTAGCAGGCCGTGGACAACGATGAAGATGGCCACGCGTCCGGAGCACCGGCCTCAGTTCGACCGGCGCGGCCATGGAGATAGGCCACCGTCACCGCCTCTCCGTGGCATTCCATCATCGCCGGTCGGGACTCATGTAGGGGAACACCACCACCTCTACACCCTTCTTGTAACAGAGGCTACCGCAAAATCGGGAAAACTCGGCAGCAGAGCCCTTTAAAACGGTCGATACCCCTTTAATCATCCCTTACCCCTTAATCATGGTGGCAAGGTCATATTACATTTACATAAAAAGACGCGACGGCTTATGTCATGCACCTCTCCTGTGATTGTACCGGAGACTACCGCAAAATATGGAGAAGGCGGCAGCAGGGCCCTTTACAATGACTCAAACGACTTGTATCATGGTGCCAAAAAGATACTATGAACGGCTTATGCTATGCCCTTACACTTGGATTGTAACAGAGGCTACCGCAACGTTCGGAAGCAAATGGAGCCCTTTAAAACGTGCGAAATCCCTTTATTCGTAGTGCCAGGGCACACCGTACACACTGTACATGGAGAGGTCGAGTTCGAGGAAACTGCTTACAAAACGGCACTAGCGAAGGCAAAAAAAGAAAAACATAAAAAGAGAAGGTGAAATGCTATCAAATTTTGGGCTTAATGTGTTCTGATATTAAAATAAAATCAAAAGTGTCCTAATCTAGTTTTACGAGATGTATACGTGAAATACAGATTTCGGTGTTTAAGCCCCGTACCATTTTCCCCTTTTGCGCTCTGAGAGGTCGCTTTTGACAAAATAATTTCCAAAAGTGCACCTGTGATGCCAAATGGCCAATTTCATCAACTCCGGCGCTTACTATCATTTTATATAAATAATATATATAATAATATACTAATTTTATATAATAATAAAAATAATATTAAACATGTCCTTAACTGATTTTCTAATAGGTATATGTGAAAGTAAGTTCACGGGGCTTGAACCCCGTACCTTGTTCCCCAGTTGCACCCTGAGAGGTCGCGTTTGAAAAAATCGCTTCAAAACCGGCACTGGAAATGTCCGCACGGCCAATTTCATCAACTGCGGCGCTTAATATCAACTGATATAAAAATGCTATTAAAGATGCCCTAAGCTGATTTTGTAATATGTACAGGGTGTCTCGGAAAACGTGTCATTGAATTATAATAAAAAACTACGCCACCTAGAATAATGCGGTCAACGGCATTTGCTCTTGGTAGGTTTTTGTCACCTCCTGATGTGCATGTCATGTAACCTAAGTTTAATTATGCAAATTTTTGCGAAGTGAACTCGGAAATTCGCCAAGCAGAGGTCACTTTTTACCCCACCAACATGAAGATCGAGCGTGCCGAATTTACTCAAATTCATGATAATTTACAGTAATATTCAGGATCTATCCTATCGGGAAAAATAACCTAACATCATGGTTCTCGGGGCACTTGAGTATAACGCGCGATGACTTTCTGAGCGGAATCGCTCTCAGTCCGACGAAAGGAGGTTCAAAAGCCAGCCCACAGAGTGATAGTAGAAAAAGTAACAGTTCCTAAAATTGGGAGAGGGAAAATATTATCCCAGGGAAAGTCAAACGCGATAAGCCATGCCTGTGTTATCTCTACAAAACCTGTAGGAAATACACAGAAAAAGCGGTGCTTCTTGAAAAGAGCGAACAACTCGAGACCGTGTATTTGAAAGTGCCGCGTCGTCTGCTAAACTACCGAGTGTTGCATAATTAGGGGCGCTGACGTTGCTGCTCAGTCGCGCCACCTGGCTCAGAGAAACAGGCCCCATGCGGACAGATGAAGAGAGGACAGCAGGAAGGAATGCGGACAGGGGGATTAGTATGAGTCGTGGGCCGACTTCATGTGGAACTGTGCCTACATTCGTGCAGAAAATCTTCGAAAAACTTCGGACAGCACAGCCGGTGGTAGGATTCGAACCCGCCACCTCCGAGTCTTCAGCCAACCAATGAGCGGGAAGTCCTAACCCGCTAGGCCATACCGTTGGTGTGTCCTTCTACATGTGTCACCCTACAGTGTCTTCTACTACCCTACAGTTCCCCCCTATGCAGTGCGCCCTTAGTATAGCATGTCGATCGCAAAAAAGTAAGATGATAATACCCTACTGAAAAATCCTATATGTAGATCCTCATATGATGTTATTGGATATAGGACCTATAAGTGGTGTAGGTACCACAGGAGTTATAGGTTTTATAGGAGCAATATAGGTATTATAGGAGATGTAGGACCTGCGTCTCCTATATGATCTGTACACTGCGTGTATGGGGTCACGGTATGAAATTTGGCTGTGGCGATACATGCATACACATGCAATGAACAAAAATAATAAGAGAGGAGTACAATAAAATACTGTCTACTTCCCTTTATTTATTAATACCATTCACAATTTTTACATTCAAAGACACAGCTGTAAAGGCTTGCACTGCCGTGGAGCAGATGACGGAGTTGCATGGGTGAGGCGTATGCCTCATCTGTTTCACAGTAAACAGAAATCAGTGAAGAGCTCTGCAACGTACTTTGACGCGACTTACTTGATGTCTTTCAACATTTCCGTGACGTATCTGTTCATTTTCCCACGTCGTGTGTGTGCTGGCTCATCTGCGTTGTTCACGAAAATCGATCCGTGAAAAGCATCTGAAATTCACAAATTCGCCGTAAGTAGCAGGGCCGCTGGGGCATCACATGTGACATCTTCACCCTGATAAGCGTTGGAGGTTTACCAATAGGGACACTGAGCTAACAGATAGAGATAAGGCAATAGGAATCACAAGGGTAATATTCACACTGAGAGCATAAAGTAGGAGGAACCCACATGCTGGAAACGATACTGAACAAAAAGCACGAAACATGACACTACTGGCACGCAACTAACCTTTGCTTCACCACATCTAAGGGCTTCGGGACGTATCTTCCAACATGCACACAAGAAAGCACGTCCAGGCATCACCTGTAGAGCAGAATAACACATTCACAGCAGTTCGGTGCACCAGAGGAGCCCAGAGCCAGGGGAATGAACGTGTAGTATATTTCTATTGTCGGGAAAAACTCACGTGACCTCAGACGTCGGGCCAATCGTTGGGCCTCGGTAGAGTAGTTTTTTGCTTTGTTTTATTTTGTCTCCATGGGTGACGCGTGACGTAAAGCGACGCTGCCGAGGGGTTCTCTTTCCCTTTCCCCTCTGTTCTCTCCCCCGCTTTGGCGGTTCTGGATTTTCGTTCGCATCTGGTGAAATAAATAAAACGCGGAAGCGTTGGCTCTTTCTGTTGCACAAGGTGCTTTATTTTTCAGGATTGGTATTTCCAAATCACACATATGCAGTCTTCTGTATCTGCGCCAAACACGAACTTGACATGAACATTGTTTCTGAAGTTCGAGTAATATGCCGAAGCAACTTCACATTCACTGTTAGCTGATGTCTCTAGTGGAAGACTTCACAGTAGATCAGTAAATTCACTGCACAGGCACACACATTCACAAATCCAGCATGACAGGAAACATGTCCATATCCCTTTGCTGCTTGTATAGTGTCACATGTCAAGGCTGACCCGTCACAAAGGAACCTGTGCAGCTGCTAAGCCAAAAGATGATGTTCCAACCACTCAGAGTGGCATATCCATTCTATTGCGTCCATGACGATGCTTTTCTGAAGCAGATATGAGTTGAGCAGTACCTAGTTGATACCTGAGCAAGAAAGACCAGAACAGGATCAGAAAACGTGAAAACTAAAAATTCTACCGGCCGAAATGCTGAGTATGTATATATGCTACAGGTGCGGTACTATGCTATGCTACGCTAAGCGGCAGAATGGAATAGGAACTGACTTACCTGCCATCGAGTGGAAAAACACAGTATTGATCTTTCTTGAATCGTTGTCGCGCCAAGCAAGCGAAGCAGACCTGCGCCTTCCATTTATCTATCACTGAATTTACTTGCAGAAGTATCCAAGAGGATTAGAGTTTTGCAGAATCGGTATCGACGGGCACTAAAAGCCATCCAAAGCGGTACCGGCAAAGATGCTTTGCGTGCGTCCCTGCTGCACCATATTTCGAAACTTTACGGCGAACTGCTCCGGCACCCCAGACACGGCGGTGCCCGCTTTCCCGCGCCACGAAAAGGTTATAATTTCAAACCGACCAATGAGCGCTCGCATACCAGGGGAGCGGCCGCAGGAGCCAATGGAATGCTCTCGGTAGAGAACTCGCGCTTCGACGTAAAAATTTTGACGTTTCATGACGTTTGATGACGCGAAAGGCTCGCAGCGCCTCACTTTAGTCCGCAAAGGAACTCGCGAGTTTCATCCCCTTGCCAGAGCCACAACGAAACGCGAAAATCCGGATGCGAGAACAAACGCGTCCGACCTCAACGAACTTTGCAAGCGAAATGGACGCCAGAGCGCAAGAGCTCCGCCTGGTGGCGGCGGTGGAAGGGAAGAAAGATGCATGCTGTTCAGGCGCTCCTCGCACTATGGCAAGAGAACGGAAAGTCGCGCGAAGACGAGACTAATACTATCGGAAAGAGGGCGCTTTCCCCGTCAAAAAGAGACCTCAATCGCCTTTCTACGCCTACAAAAACCCATTATCGAGAAAAATGCCCCCGGTCCTATGTATAAGAGGGCCGCCGTTGCCACGGTGTCCTAACTCGGGAACGGAGAGGGATAGAAAGGTGCCGCAAGTTTCTACGCGTTGCCTACGTCGAGTGCGTTTATCCATTAACAGGAAATTCGCATCCGCCGCGGGCTTGGAACCTGAAAACGGGGACAAAGTCAGGAAATGGTGGTCAGTGTCAGGAATTTCGAGAATGACGCCTTAACCGCTGGAAATGGACGGGTGGTTTGAATGAGAAAGTTGTAGAGCAGAGAACAGAGCACATGCACACACAATTTTGACTGAATCGGACGTCGGGTATGCGAGTTGAGACTCGGAACAGTGGGAAGCGTTTCAGAGTTGCGCTAGCCAGACTGGTCGCCTCGTCATACTCTTAAGCCGATATCGCGAGAACGGAACGTCGCGCGTCTGCGGGATCAACGCTGTTCGAAAGAGCACATCGAGACTGTCACAACGAAGGGAAACACGACCATGTCGCAGCAAGGGGAACATTTTGGGGGGGGGGAAGCCGTCGGTCCCATGTACGGCCAGTAAACGCAGAAACCTGTAACTCGAGAACCGCTAAAGTTGGAAAAGTGTGGTAAATTTTACCACGTGCACCGCGTCGATAACATTATGCTCTCCAAAGATACATCATGTCCGACGCGAGCTTATTTCCGAAAAAGGGCCCCGAAGTTCGAAAAAACGGCGTTTCTAACGCGTCTCCTCGTACAACTTCTAAACCACTAGAGATCAGCTGCTAGTGTGATTTGAGCGATCGTAGAGCTATTCCAGACCTGCTCGGACCTAAGTTTTGGTCTCGATCCGACAAACGGGGCGAGAGGTACGGGACTTTGGAGGTGTCGGAAGTACCGGCGGGGGCCTTGAATTTCGAAATATCTCGGCTACTGTCAGGATTTCTCACAAGCCACGAGCATGCAGGCGAAGGGGGAAGAAACGGGAATTCGGGTGGGGTTCAACAACCACTGGACGGTTGAAAAACGCCAAGTACTGTAATATGCCAAATCTGTGCATGGAACTCACGCATCATTTTATGTTTGATGTTTGGTCGATCAATAATGGACTTGCATGTATGTTCCAAAAATGAATCGAACATCAGTTATTTTAAGCTGCAGCTTAAAATAACTGATGAACTCCCCCCCCATATCAGCCCTCCTAAAATCAATATAAAATTTTGACATGTAAAAATTGTATATTGATTTTAGGAGGGCTGATATGGGGGGGGGTTCCTGCACGTTCTTGCTTGTTTCAGGGTTTCAGTGACTTATAACTGGTCGACAAAGGATGACTCCTATGTGGCCGTATGTGACCCTGTATGACTCCTGCATGGCCTACACATACGACCCGTGTAACTCCTACATCCTCAATGCAGGAACTTATGGGTCCTGCGTGGTCCTACATGACTCCTGCATGGGCTCATTTAGGATCCCATAATGGCCTACACAGGAGTTATATAGGACCTTATGGCCCCTACATGACTCCTGCATGGACTCGTATAGGATCCCATAATGACCTACACAGGAGTTATATAGGTTCCTAAATAACCCATAAGTATCCTGTAGCATCCTATATAATTTTACACAGGACCTATATGAATTACTTATGGGTTTTTCAATAGGGTAATAATAAATATTTTCTTGCGCTAATGAGAGATTACCTTATATATTTGCATTTTTATTTCAAACCTCGTCCTAATCTCTCCATACCATTTGACTGTTTTCTGCCGACCACTTCAGTTACTCAACTGGCCGAGCAAAACGTCCAGCTCTCACAAAAGCGTCTCGCTTAGCATTTCATGCAGAAAAATCTACCGGGCAGACACCATTCAAGACACACTTTTTTTGTTGTACGAGTTGTTGTCACTAAGCACGGACTTTTCTTGCTTGCCACCTTGTATAAAATGTAGCGTTGAAAAGAAACTCGTGCATGTAAGAAGTTGCGGGGCAACGAGAGCCATTTTGATGGGTGAAAAATAAGAACTAGAGAAGGAAATGACTTCTGGCACTTAGCCTGGAACAAATGATTGTGGCGGATCTGATTACTCCTGAATGAATGCGTCCTGAATGCCGCAACGAATAGCTTGCGACAGAGCCTCTGGTGACATATCAGTGTGCACAGATGTTCTGAGGCCTTTACCAATGTCTCTGCGTCTTTGTCTAGAACCTTTGAGTAACTGGCGTTTAGTTTCCCTCCGTGCGAAGCTTTCCTTTCAGATTGAACTGGTGACATTCCGTCCGCCAACTGCACAGGGGGAACTCTAGGAAATTTAGAATTATTCGTAGCAGCAGGTGTTCGTTAGTGACGTACTTAAAGTAATACCTTATCAACTTGTGTCTATGTCGTGCTTTTTAGTTCTCAATAACAAATTAAAAAGACAGGCACACGAACGCGATAAAAATCACGACGCATGAATGTAGAAGAATGTGAACGTGTCAATGAGAGTCTGTCACACATTTTTCGATTAATTATAGAAATGCTCGAATGTCTGCACTGATTTTTTTCACAAACCAGCGCGCAGGGAGACCCTTATGCAATACATAGATACGTCTCATTAGGATCTTAATTTATTTGGAATCACTTTCGAGCTTGCATTGTAATGCAGAACACACAGTTTTTTCGTACCTTCATATTTTGCCGGCTTAACGGATGCCTACTTAACTTCTTGCCATCCTAAGTGTGTAGATGCTTTGATAAATGTACTCTTATTTTAGTTCTCTTGATCATAGTGTACAAAGAGATATCATATTCACTGAAGCACACGAGGGTGCTTTTATAATGGTGACCCTGGTCCCTTCAGTTCAATTGAAGAAGTTCTATGTTGAAGTGCCTCATCCAGTACAGTGTCCTTCGAGTTAATCAGAAATTGGTACTCCTGGTATAGAAACGTTACCTGTTCTAAAACTCCGTTGTTGTATCAGTAAGGGAACGTCATGTTTAGACACTGAATTGCTGAGTTTCACGTCTGTTGCTGTTGTATCCAATTTGTCATCTTGGCAATGCATTACGACTGAAGCATAAGAAGTGGAACAATGTTCTTCCGCATTGCATACGTGTTTACCAAGAACCGCACACGCGTTGCTCTAATATAGTTCTGTTGTGAAAAACAACTTGTCTGGTCAGAAATAGACCTCATGACCTCATGGGTGCCAAAGTATTTGTGCAAACAGAATTGATGCTGTAAATGGTCGTTTCGTGTTTTGTGCCAATAAAGATGCACCGAATTTGCTTTCAACGCAGGTATGCGAAGTGTGGTGATTGGAGACATAGCGTATAGCTCAAGTAGCGTATACTGGTTGAAGCGAATAAAGCGTGAAGCACATAATGCTGTGGCTTATAGTAGCCGCAGCGCATACAGCACGCGGTGTGTAACGTGGGGGCGTGTAGAAGCCGTGGCGGATAAATCCGCCACTGGGTTTAGAGTGTAGTGGTCGGCGTAAGGACATGGAGGGACTCGCTGTACTGTGGCCACTGGCTCTGCCGTAATTTTAGGCGATATCATCTGTGGGTGGCCGAGACACGCTTGTAAGAGATCCAGTCAACGCGAAGACCTGTCATTACCGTCCTCCTTTGTGCCGGTCGGCGTGCTGTGCGAAGATAATGAAGATCAGGGTCAGACCTACGGGCCGGGTTGCACATTCCTTTTGAGTTGTTCGCCAGGGATTTCTGGACACCATCGAAGAAGTTGTCTGCGGTGACTGCAATCAGTCCCTGCCTAAATATCACCAAGTTTGTGAGAGTTTTCGTTCTCCTGGCACCCTTACTCCGACGTGGCGGGGAAAGCGGAATAGAAAGGTGGTCCGAGGCCCATGTGTCCGCCTTGGCTTCCCACTTTCAGGTGATACCAGGAGTAACCAAAGTAAAAATGAACTTTACCACATAGCAGGCTCCCAGCCAACCATCGTCCCGAGTGATGGTGGTGATGGTGATGTCATAAAGAAGAAATGGGGATGTGAGTTACGACGTCCCGAGCGACAGCGTTCTTCTGAAAACGGGGGGAGTACGCAATTTTTGTGGCATTATGCAGTTCATAATTTCTCCAAAAATGGCGTACGCCCCCCGTTTTCATGAACTGAAGATAGAGAACGTTGTCATTCGGGATGATGGTTGGCTAAGAGCGTGCTATGCGATGCCTTCCCATTGGCAGTGACTGCCCCACATCTTAATTTTCGGCCGTCATCATTCCTTCATCTGCTATCACATAATCTCATCTCGCCCTGGCTATAGTCGTGACGCAGCATACATTCGTGAGGCCAACAACGGCAAGCCGGTTTTCGTCACCACCACCACCTCCCATTTTTGTGCCTCACACATTAAAATTTGAATGCTCTAACCATCTTCTTTCTGTTGTGAATTTCTATCACCGCATACTTGCACACTGCTCTTCTAAGTACTGCGAATTAAAATTGCACAGAAGTTATTTTAAACACCCAGTTTTCTTCCTATAAGATAAGTAGGTCAGTAAGATGCAGCATGCGAAGTAATTCACACCACAGAATCATGATTACCGCAGAAATTGAATTTAAAAAACGCCGCAAAAAAGTGACCGTGCGCAACAGCGGTGGAGAGCAGTACCAGCCTGTGATCTGCCTGTAACTTCGCGCTGACGCTATAAGGAGAACGCTCGCTGATTGTTCTAGAGAAATGTTGTCTGCTACTCCTCTGTCGTCTGCTGCTCGGCTGTTCGAGGTTCTGAAAAAGCCTTTCTCGTCGCTCGGTAATGATTCGGCCACTCGAGCAGGCAAAACTGGTTTACGGCGACAAAGGGACAAGGCGCTGACCTTCACTGACCGGCGAACCACAACGAGTTCTCCTTGTAACGTCAGCGGTGACGTGCATCATACCTTCTCCTCTTCGTAATACCTGAAGTGGCGAGTAAAGGGTGAAGGCGCGAACCCGTGTTTATGTGAGCTTTTTTTTCTGGGAAACAAGTTGCACACATCAAAACATTTAGCGCGATTCGGTAAAATGACACACACACTTTCATCAGACGTCTTAACCTGAAAATTTTTTTGGACGGCCCTTTGTACTCCTTTAAAGCTTGTCGGATCCTGAATGCATGGCGGTCTATTGGCGCGGTGAAAAAAAAAAAAAAAAAAAGAAAGACAACATTGACGATCACGGCCTCTACATGCGTACCAAAATGATGTCACACGCTTAAGGTTTATTTAAAGAATCTAATTAAAAAATGAAATTGGTGTGGGTCGGTTTAGTTGTTAAATCGTGTATGCTTTAAAAACAGCAGTTTTCTCGTGTGCTAGCATATTCTGCACTGTGGCGCCATCACCGTTCTCTGTGAGTAGGAGGGGCCTGTCTTTCGCCTACAATTTTTTCCGTGTTCTTTCTTTCACTTTTTCGTCACGCTGCAGTCGCTCATGTGCTTCGGACATGTGTAACTGGTAGGCTGTGGGCGAGCGATAGGGGTCACCCCTCGCTATGGTCGTTTTTTTTTTTTTTTTTTGTACCTCCCGTTCGTTGAAGGTTTCTTACTGTTGTAACATTTACATTATTTAAGAATGAATACGCGGGGAGCGCTCTGGTGCTCTCGTGTCCATGTTTTTCGCCCTGATTTTTGTAACAGCTTGAGGAAACTGGTTCAGCTTCCGAAGATAAACACAATACTTAAGCGTATAGTACAGCGTGAGTCTCCTTTGAGTTACTCTTATTTTTGTTCGTCTTCGTAGTAAGCAGGATCAGAATGGAATCAAAAGCAAACACACATGTTTGGGAGAATCGGTTGCCTCCGGTGGTAGATGACGTACATATGAAATGTTTTCGCGATCTCTGTCGGGATCTCAGTTCAAGTCACTGTTGAATTTATTTGGGGTATTTCAAAGGGAAAGTCACGGAAGCAGGTGTATCTCCGAACAGAAACCAGGCGTGTCCATGCATTCGACCTAATCGTCTAGGGCTCTCCAGAGAAATGCAGTGGAGGTGTGAGATGATACGTTAGAAGGTGAAGAGGTAATACGTTCGATGTTTGTTGCTGCTAGTTAATTTTTAGGTCAGAACGGACAAACTGAGTAATCGCAACACTAAAGCATGACCTGTACGGTGTGTGAGTCTAAAACCGGTGTCATGATAGAATTAGGATCTGCTCCTGGAATAATAATGAGCATAGACCACAAGTTAGAGGACTCAAAGTCTTTAATGCTGCTCCGTCCGGCTTCAGTCGTCGTCTGACCACAATGTTTCTTGGCCGCGTGTCTGCCGTTCCCGTCGTTGTAGTCGACCATAACACTTCCCCCCTCTAAAGAACGTCACCGCCACCAGAGGAACCGAACCCTAACAGTTCGGTACATACATTAGGCAACAGTTCAGCATGCATACAAGATATCCACTATACACGGCTGATCGGCACGCTCACCTACCGTACTTTCCTGCGGCATCATGGCCGGGACGCTGACCCCCTATAACCATTTCCCCCCACCCAGAACAAAGACTCACTCCAAAAGCCAAATCATCGCGAAATTTCCCTTGCACCCAGAACTTCCTTCCCTGAGGGTCTTGCAAGACCGTGAAAATGCCTGCCAGTCAACGCGGCAGGGCGTCAGTAACTAAACTCTCAGTCCCGCGGCGACTCCATACACAACTAATATTTTTGTAACCCAAGGACCCATCGAGTAAGGCTGGCGCTCATCAGCATCCAGCCAGAAACACCAGCGGGCCGATCATGGTCAGTTTCAACGTAATTCCCACATGTCCGGCTTCCCACAAGGCCCAAAGAGTGGCGTACGCCTGGAATTGGATCACTGCCCACTTCGCCTGTGCTGGGATGAGCCGAACACGAACCAAAAATAGCGCTCACCGATGTCCCCTCGCCGTCGGCGGTTGCAACGTTACTATCTCAAACGGTGTCCTCGGCCGATTTGACGGTGTGGTCGGTATTCTGTCCTTGACGCATGGTCATGCTAATAGCTGACACATCCTAGAGCCCTGACAGAACTTCCGGATGTCTGCTGTCATCGTGATCCAGAAAAAGGCGCTCCTAATCCGGAACTTGGTCTATTTATCCGACAGGTGCTCGCCAGCAGGCGTGTCATGCGGTAACCGAATCGCTTCCTCTCTGCGTGTAGTTGGCAAGACAAGCTCTTTAACCTGCTTTCCATTAATGTTAGTCACTTGGAACTGAATGCCATTCTCAACCAGCATCCCGTGCGACCCCTGTTATGCTGCCGCCCACGCGTCCCCTTGGCGTTGAGTCGCCTCTTTGATCCGGCCTAAAAGACTTACACTAATCAGACTCCCTCCAACATCCAGGACCATCCACAACCGCAGTACCCGCCTTCGTCGCACCAAATTCCTCTGGCTCAGTTTCCTCAAAACGGAGTGTAGATCTCAGTGAGTCAGCGAACCCAACTATACGAACGTCTACAGCGTCGACCTCTTTCTCTACAATGCAGTATTCGGGGTGCCCCTCAAAGTATTCGGGGTGCCCCAACACCATCACGCAGCTGGTCAGTAAAAGTGCATAGTAGTTAAATTAGCCGCCTCAACTCCCCACTAACACGCTGTATCGCAATAGGCGCGTTTCGTAACTCGGCTTTAACAATAGCACGAAACGCGCATGCCCAGAGCGTGGGGTCTATACGCCCTTCAGGCGTATAGACCCCACGCTCTGGGCATGTCCCGCCAATCCTAGATCACTACGCCGTACCACGATTATAATCGTCCTCGAATCAACCCGTCCACCGGAATGTCGCTCCAGTGGCCTTCTTCACTGCTACTAACTTCGCGATCAATCGTCGCCACCCGTGCCACTAATCTATTGAACCCTGGCGCGCCATGCTGTATACCCCCCACCTCCACCCCCGTCCACGTCACGGTAGCGCCCAGGCGGGCAATTCCTCTGCATATGTCCGACATGCCCGCACTCAAAACGACGGTCTCCTCGACAGGGAATCCTAGCTGTGTCTCTACCCCCTTGTCTACGATCCGCGTCACCAGGAGCCGTGCTCTAAACTCCAGTCCCTGAGGTGCGATATACGCGGTATTCCTTCCACGCGCACTGACTTTCTCGGAAGGTTTCAGCCAATTTAGCGATATCGAGAAACTTCAGCCAGCGTCCGGTCTGATTCTGTAAAACATATCCTCGGATCTCCTCTGAGATTTCGCGCTTCAGCCTGTAGGTAACCATCGATTGCTTAAGCTCCTCAAAGGTGCCCACTTGGCGACTTGCCGTATCGTACTTCGGCAACGTCTCAATCGGCGTCGGAAAGTAACTCCAGGATTCACCATCCGCTTTCCACAACATCGTGAACAACCTTTGATGCTCATTCGGGGTCCGTACAGGGCACGCGAGAATTTCTCCACGCATCCCACTAGCCACAAAGCCGTTCATTTTAAAAAGGGACCGCTCCTCGCACGCCCGACGGGACTTCAAACGACGAGAATGTATCCACGTTCTCGAACCAACCCGACATCATAGCATCAAATTCTGGTATAGGTGCCAGAATAGAAATCGACTCACCTGCGATCCCAGTAATCCAACAACGAGCCTCCCATGCCTCTGCCTCAGCGCTACCACCAGATACGCATTGTTGTACTCTTAACTGTTACAACTCAACTTGGCAATGACAACGCCTGCTCCCTCATGATTACATTACTATCTTCCCTCTCAAGTCCCTGTTTTTTATTTATGCGTATACGCTACACCGCCTTACGGCATTACAGTAGCGGGGTACAATAACCAACATCAAGAAAATAACAATATTGACATCGGTAAGCACAAACACCTGTACAGCACTATGCGAACACAGAAAACCGACCTCTCCGGTCAGCACTCAAGACGATTCTACTCTCCTATCGTTTTCGGGAAAAACGAGTAAAGAAAAGCATCCGTCCTGCACCTATGCGGCTGGATTTTCTTGTAATGATCGGATCTTGGAGAAATATACAGAGGGGGTTTCAGATATCTTTCCTTCCTTATGCCCGTCTTATCATTTACGATATTTCCTAAAAATTCCAATCTAAGTTTCCTTCTTCGGTTTGTTAAGTCTTCCCACCCTGGCCTTGACTTTAAATCACTTACACTAACAATAGATTCCATACAAGTAAACACCAGGCGAGCCGCAATATTTTGAACCCTCTCAAGCCTTTGAATTAGTAACACTTCGTGCAGGTCCCAAACCGTACACCCATATTTCAAGATTGGCCGGATCATAGTAATATATGCATCACTTTTAGCTTTTAAACCAGCCTGTCTAATGTTGCGAAAAATCGCTGCTAAAGAAAACACCAAGATATTTGTATCAGAAACTGTATCCAAATATAAAGAATGAAGCTTATAAGAAAACTTGATTACAGTAGATTTTCTGTTATTCAATGTTCCTGTTCCGTTTTCCCTGGGAAGCCTAGCATGTTCAGCGGCTGTCATATCCCCCTGTAAGCCTCGTCGCTATGTATGATCCCGTAGAAGAAAACCGGGGGCAACACGAGTAGTCACCTCTCGTCGTTGCTGTCAGTAGGCCTAATTCCACGCCGAACGAACACACTTGGCACTGGTCCCTTCGCAGTGTAGTTGCACAGATATCCTGAGGTGGCGCCGTCGTACATGTGGTCCCGTCTGTAAGGAGGACCAATGCCAAACGCCGTGGCATGTCTTCAGGAAGTCCCACGCCACTGTGAGCTAATGATTTAGCACCGCTCATCAAAACGTAGGATCCTGGGTTGCTGGATCCTGCGTTGTCAAGTCCTGCTACCCAAATGCTGCTCCGTCCGGCTCTATAGTCGACGACTGACCAGAATGTTCCTTCTTCTTCTCGGCGTGTCTTCCAGCACGGCGGATGTTCTCCTTCTTTTCTCTTTCTCCTCGTCCAGTGGCCTTGATCCGCAAAGAAAGATTGGGTAGGGCTCGTGATATACAAAAACACTAGCGTTCTAGGTTCCCAATACTCCGCGCAAAGATGTGAAGCGTGCTTCACCTGATACGCCTAGACGTTAGGTGAAGCCTACCCTTACCATCCCGTAGGCGCCATGCATGTCGAAATTTAGTGAGCCTATAACTTAGTTAGTGTCCCGTGTCCATCCTGTCTAGTCCTCCCCTTCGCTGCTCCTCAGACTCAAGGAGATGTTTTCATTCAATCGTATACACCAACTTGCATGCCTCCTCTACTTATGTTCTCCGATCAAGTGATTACAATGTTCTCTGTGAATTGGAATACGCAATAGAATTTAAAAAAAGTTCAACAAATTAGAAGGGCATACGAATAATTGCCTCGGTTCCACGGGATTACACGAGAAACGCACGTGGCCTATGGGAACATTGAGACAAATGCGCCTGCACAGGGAACCTAGAGATATGATGGTAGACATGTGTAACTTCCCAGTAATACTTCTACAAATCTCAAACCAACTATGACTTATAGCGTTTTAAACTGGCCCGCTCAGAGCAGAAATAGTGCAAACGCGCCCACGGAGGGAACCTAGAGACACCCGCATAGAAAGTTGTAACTTTTCACGGGCATGCTTCTACGTATGCGCTGAACATGCTGTTCGCTTGCTGATTCAACGAAGCAGTTTTAGAGCAGCTAACAATACTGTAGGAGGAGCACCAATTTCTGATTAATTCGAAGGACACAGTAGTGAACGAGGCAGCTGAAACATACAAGGGCTTATTCAATTGAGCATGAGGAACGACGGTCACCATGATAAAAGGAATCTGAGTTATGATGCCTGTCCATTCTCAGACCTTTCCCTCTAATAAAAGTATATCCCCCCCCCGCCCATTCTCACTTTCGTGGACTGCAGTGAATATTATATCTCTCAGTACATCATAATCAAGAGAACTAAAATAAGAGTGAAGTTATCAACCTACACACTATCTACAGTTATCTGCACACTCAGGATGCCAAGAAACTGAGCGGGCGTTCGTTAAGTCGCCAAAACATGAAGGTAAGAAAAAACTGTGTGTCCTGCATTACAATGCAAGTTCGCAGGTGACTCCACATTAATGAAGATACCAATAAGATGTATCAATGTATTGCATAAGACTCTCTCCGCACCCAGGCTTGTGAAAAAATGAGTGCAGACATTCGAGCATTTCTAGAATTATTAGAAAAATTCGTGACTCATTCACATGGTCACACTCTTGTACATTAAAGCGTCGTGATTTTTATCATGTTCGTGTGCCTCTCTTTGTAATTTTTTATTGAGAATTAAACAGTGCGGCATAGACACGAGCTGATAAGGTCATATTTTCAAGCGGTCACATAAGAATACCACCTGCTACGAATAATTCGAAACTTCCTTCCCCGAAACATTGAGATCACAGTGTTCCCCTTCTGTAGTTGGAGGACAAAGTGTTACCAGTTAAGACTGAAAGAAAGAAAAGTTTCACACGGAGGAACACTAAATGCAAGTGCAACATGACGCACAAACGCAATCACGGAAAGCTAAATTAACGGTATAGACGCGCAGAGCTTCACTTTCTTTGTCTGAGGCAACTTCCAGGGCTGGTTGTGCTACAAGCAGAGTTCGAGGTAACTCGTTACTGTAACTAAGTCCCCTTTTTTGGTAACTGGTAGCTCAACTCTGAGTTTTGCGCGCTGGTAACTTTCAGTGGAACTCGTCCCTTTTCAGGTAACTTTGCCAAAGTAACTTAAGTTACGTTCCAAGTTACTTTTAACGCGCTTTTCACTCACGATATGTCGACATCGTGACAGCCATTCCCGGGACAATTTTACCGGAAGCGGCGTTGGAGTGATCCCCCGCCGCTGTAAAGCAGGGTTCACACTATTGCGTTTCAATGCGTACGTACAACTGCGTGCGTACACGTACGTACAGACCATTCCGCTAGACTGTTCACATACATGCGGGCACAGAAAGCGTTGGCCAATGAGCGCCTTGCGTCACATCCGTTTGTGACAAGCAAAAATGGCGGAATGCTTGGGAGCCGCGTCTCAGTGCGATGCGACAGAAAGCGAGGACTCCAATGAAAGTCTATCAAACAAGGCTCTTGAATGTGTCACGGCATATTTAGAACACGCCGATGTAGTTGACTGGGCACTCGTTGCACAGTTTGCCTCGGCAGCATTGCTTTTGGAGCAGCGCGGACGAAGACGGGTCTGCGTCAGAGATCTGCTGGTGCCGCTGCATCAGTTTGGTGAATTTCACCATCTCGTGCGAGACATGCGCCGAGGTGACGGTCAAGACTTCTTTGACCACTTCCGGATGTCGAAAGAGAGGTATGGTTATTAGCTCGCACCCATTTCTTTTCGAACTTGCATTTCGTTGGATACGATACTTATATGCTGGTTTTCATTCGACGTTCGACCACTTGCTGTCACTCGTTGGTCCTCTGATCGAGAGACAGAATACATCGTTCCGGCAACCAATGTCGCCGGCTGAAAGACTCTGTTTAACACTGAGGTGAGCATGAGTTGTTCATATTATTCTACGTGCATCAGTATGTGTATTCATACGTATTTTGTCTTGTACACATTTCATTCCGCCTAATGTTTCGTTTCGTTTCGTTTCGTTTTATTACCTTAAGGGCCGTAAGGCATTACATAAGGGGGGACGGTTACACCAAAAGAGGGCAATTGCACAGTAACAAAGGTCACTAAGAGAACAAAAAACGAACATTCTTTCATACTTGCAACCTATTTCGAGAAACAACACAGCATACTTAATTATTTGTACGCACATGCGTAAATACATTAAAAGAGATACAGCTCCTCGCACATGTTAACAAATCGTGCTTGTCCGCCGCCTTGGAAAACGTCTGACGGAAGCATGTTCCAATCCCGTACACCTGACAACAGGGGCGAGTTTTTATGATACTCCGTCCGTGATAGGGGAACAAACAATGTATGGGGATGGCGTGTGCGTTCAGAATAGGACGGTGCCGCAGAAAGATAATCAGAATTTGTATCGTAAAGATTGTAAATTATTTGTAGACGATGAATCTTTCTCCTATTTGCTAGCAAGGGAATTTCTTTTTGTCGTTTAAACTCTGTTATACTGGATTCGCGATCGTATTTATTAAATATAAAGCGGACCGCCTTCGATTGCACAGATTCCAACTTTTGAACAAGATAATTTTGCCATGGGCTCCAAATCGACGAGGCATACTCTAATTTTGATCGTACAAATGAGGTATATGCCAAAAATTTGACTTCGGAAGATGCAAGATATAGTGTGGAACGGAAAAAACCAAGCGTCCTCAAGGCGGCACAACAAGTCTGTTCAATATGATATTTCCAAGAAAGATCATTACATATATGCACACCTAAGTATTTATACACAGTAACCCGATCTAGCTGTATACCGTCAACGGTATAATCACTTGCTATGATTCTTTTCGACCTTGTAAGGCTCATACATTTAGTTTTAGATACATTTATCTCCATTTGCCATCTGTTGCACCAATCGGACAAAGAAAACAAGTCATTTTGAAGAATAACAGAATCTTCTAAACAAGTGATTTGCCGATACAATACCATGTCGTCAGCATAAAGCCGCACAGTACTATGAATGTTTAAATGAATGAAGTGTGCCATTCCATTTAACACATTGTGTTCTATCAGTTAGAAAACATGAAAACCACTCTGTGATATTTTTGTCGATGCCCTGATGTCTTATCTTACTTAAAAGTCGTTTATGCGGGACTCTGTCAAACGCTTTTTTAAAATCGATAAAAACTGCGTCAACTTGTTTCCCGTTATTCATACATTCAAAGACATCAGTGACGAACTCGAACAACTGTGATTCACATGAACGATATTTTCTAAACCCGTGTTGATTTCTAAACAGAATTTCATTTATGTCTAAGAACTTTCTGACATGTGAGCATATAATATGCTCCATAACTTTGCAACAAATACACGTTAACGAAATGGGCCTATATTGAGAGATGTCAGTGGGTTTCTCAGTTTTCGGAATAGGAGTAACAATTGCATGCTTCCAGTCTGAGGGCAATTCTACATAGTCCAGTGATTGTTGAAATATTATCTGGAGTATCTTTGACGACGAGTTTTTAGTAATTTTTAATAGTTTAGAAGAAATGTGGTCACAACCAGGAGAACTAGATAGAGGCAAGAAATCTATTACTTTAGAGATGCCCTCAGCTGTAAAGACAATTGGTCCGTAGTCATTCACATGTGTAACATTTTCATCATTCAACATCAGTACACGTGGGAGAATGTCCGATTCTTGAACAAACACAGAGGAAAAATAATTATTCAAGGCAACAGAGCACTCCTCGTCGGACATAACTTCCCCATTATCGTGAAACAAGGGTCTATTTGCATTTTGCCCAGCTTGGCACCTAACTGTGTTCCAAAATCTTTTAGGGTTGTTTCGTAGCATTTCCGACAGGTCATCCCTGTAGAATTTCTTTTTTGAAAATTTTAATTTCTGTTTATACTCTGAAGCAAGAAAATGATAACGTTCCCACGCATCATGTGCGTTACTATTTCGGGCCTGCCGGTAAAGTCTTTTCTTTTTTCTTGACAAGCGTCTCAGCTCGCAACTGTACCAAGGACAATTATAACGAGCATTGATTGTGATACAAGGGACATACATGTCCGCGCAGCATAAGATCGTATTTTTAAACGACAACCAATTTGAATTTACAGATCGGTCACGCCATGAAGATGCAAACTCTGAAGCATAGTTTTGCATAAACGACTGAATGCCAGACAAGTCCGCATTTTTATAATCAAAAATACGTTTAGCTGTTTTACTCTGTGGTACATAATTAATGTCACATGGCATAATGTATAATGGCATAATATATAATGTGGCATAATGTCACATGTCATAAATAATGTCACATGGCATAATTAATGGCACATAATTAATGTTATATTGTACAATGATTGTTAAAGATACCTGGCACACGGATCGTCGCAAAGGTAATGTGCAACGAACTACCGTATCGGGAGTTCCACAGCCAGCATTGTCATCCGGGAGACCTGTGAAGCTATCATGACTGCCCTGCAACCTGTCTACCTGCCAGTATGTTACAATTACGCTACTATTATTTAAAATTGTACCCCATTTATCAGGAGCATTACACCAAGCACCTTCAATTACAGACACCATCCAAGGGCGTTCTCACCAAGATAACACAATATTTCTGGGCTTTGTGGAACTTTCCAAATTGTTTTGGCGCAATGGACGGCAAACATGTTGTAATGCAAGCCCCTGCAAAATGTGGCTCTGTGTACTATAACTACAAAGGCACACACAGCATTGTTCTTCTTGCAACTTGTGACGCAACATACAAATTCACTATGGTTGATGTGGGAGAGTGTGGGTCGAGAAGTGATGGAGGCATCTTCCGCAACAGCTATATATGTGATCTGTTGAACGACTGTAAGAAAGTGCCTGACCTTTCGGGAACATCTGTAAGCATGCCTTGTGTCCTACTAGGCGGTGATGCATTCCTGCTAATGAAGAACCTAATGCGGCCATACCCTGGGAGACACTTACCACTCACTTGCAAAGTGTTCAATTACAGACTTTCCAGAGCAAGAATGATGATTGAAAATGCTTTCGGGATTCTCTCGAGCCGCTGGAGAATTTACCGACAGCCCATCAATGCCTCCCTCGAGACAGTGAATCCTATTGTGTATGCCACTGTCTGTCTGCACAACTATCTAAGGACCTGTGACGAAACAGAAGGAAGGCATGTGTACTGCCCTCCAGGGTATTCAGACTATGAAGATGTGTCTGGCAGCGTGCACATGGGACAATGGCGACAGAGTGTGACTAGTGGGGATGCATTGAGGGACATGCAGAGAGTCGGGTCCAATATGCATTCGAGATCTGCAAAAGAGGTCCGCGACACACTTGCACAGTATTTCTGCTCTGCATCTGGTGAACTGTCATGGCAGTATAGAGTAGTGCTGAGGGGCTCACGTGTTGACTGAGACTGCAACTGGCTATGAACAAGTGAAGCAACATAAATGATTTAATTCGCTCATTCATCAAATTCAAGATTGAACAAGGCATTCTGCATTTGCATGTATGCTAGACGCTTTTTTTTCACTTCCAATGACCGTAGTCTGTTTCGAAGACTTAATAAAAATAAAGTTTCTTCGTCATCCATGTCCAAATGAGGTCTGGTGCACCGTCCCCCAAGTTGCATATTTTCCGTTGCCTGTGTCAATATCGAAGCAAGGCTTTCCTCACATGCTTTCCTTTTTCTTCGGTGCTGGTCTTGCGGCTGGGGGTGTCATCTCCAAGCTTTGCAGCTCTTGGCTGCGTAGCTGAGAAAACGTCTCAGATGGCAGAAAGGGGCCATCCATACTGTCCTGTGAGCAATAAGTGTGAAAACGTTAAATACAAAGCTACTTAGCTATGTAGTGCAGGCTTTAGTTCACCACACTTCACACTTCATTCCACCATCCCTCATTGTATTGTTGCTGCTGTAGTTAGGATCTGAGAATACAGTATTAATTTGCTGCAGTGTGGTACTACCAAAACATAGTAACGCAATACCGCTAGCCGCTACTCCACAAAAAGTAGGGCAACACTAGCGTCATTACAAACTTGAAGAAGTAACGGAATACCCCTACCAAATAAAATAAACGTAAATACTATGCCATCGCTACCATACCCCTCTCTAGGCAACACATTATGTCGTTGCGTGTCTAAAGACTGTGCAGTATTTATTCAACATACTGAAAGACAAGGCATATTATTTGACACTGAGCTTATAACTCTGTTTTGTTCAATGTATCCACGAATCCCAACTTCAGGCTTTTCCCTATGCTTATTACCGATAGATTGAGCAGTTCTCCTTGTGGTCAACTGGTACAACTGCCATCATAAGTGAACTCTCACCGAGTCACCAGTATCTAGCCACCATGTGGTAAAAATACCAAATGAAAGGCATAATGTTTGCTCATGCTTTCCACAAGTTAATTACATTTGACTGGTACGATTAAATGTACGCAAAGCCTGGCTGGTCCAGACAGCTCATTTTCTTGTTCTCTTGGTTTTGTCACTGGTTCGCCTTTCCCAATCTTTTTGTACGTTACCTGATAACCCCATGATAACCTGATAACGCAGGCCTGATACCTTTCGTCTGGTAATCAAAGGAGTAAGAGAGATTTGGGCTTTAATGGCTGAGACCATAATAACACATGTGCAGTGAGGTAAATGAAAACACTTTACACAGCATGCATTGAGCAATTCTTGTCTCCGTAATACAGCAAGCCAATAACTCAACAGAAAGGAAAGGAAAACGGTAGCTGTATAAGATCACTTTGCCCGTTTGCAGTTTTAACCACCGCACAAATATGTTGCCCACTTCTGTTTTCGAAATCTTTTCACGATGTACACGCAACGCATGTGATATACACGATACATACCGTACATATGCAACATTGCCCAGCTTAACAATATATTAATTGATTCCTTACCTGCGCGGTCTGATAAATTCTTTTAAAAATTCGAGGCTCCTAAACAGTGGCCAACTCGATTGGTAGACCTCCTCTGCGCCAATCCCGCTCCGCTTGGCTTCCGAGGCTCTCAGTTCCCGGGCGTACCGGTCACGGATCCCTCTCCATAATTTATGACAGTCGCACGCTGCAAGGAATAACAAGCGAAATTGTATTGTATAAACACACACGCACACACAAAACAAAGCAGAAGCCTACTTACCTGGCATTGACAGCGCACGACCGATGGACTCCCAAGAGTTATAGCGCTTGATTGTATCTTTATAATCACTCCGTGAGTTGTCATAGAGCCACGGGCGCTTCTCCTCCTCGATGCATATGAGCTCGTGTGTCCGAAACGTTGTGTCGCGCAAGCCATGCGTATCTTTTTTAGAAAATCTCCACTCGCTCTACACAAACATCCATGTTTACGGCAGCCATGTTGAAACAGAGAACATCAGCAGGATAGAAGTGCGCATGTCCAGAACGCGGCTTCGTGATTGGTTCTCTCCTTGCGGGTTGAAGCGTGCGTTGGAAAAAGTTGAGCTCAGACGAACTCCTTGCGTTCGACTGCGTAAGGTCTCATTCGCACCTGTTGCCACGGTAACCACCGTACGCAGCCGTACGCACGCATGAAAACGCACTAGTGTGAACCATGCTTAAGATTTTGCTCCGAAACGTTCGTGCACCGAAATGTCCGTGCACCGAAATGTCCGTGCACCGAAATGTCCTGCACCAAAATGTCATAGACCCATTAATAAGCAGTCTATATTGCGACGGAAATTTCGAACAGTGTTTTGCACCAACGCCTTGAAAATGAATTCAGATATTTGATAATACTTACTTACCAGAAATATACATACCAAAATGTCATTTTTGCATGAATAATAGAGGAATTATCAAGGTAAATTGCGTGTAAGCGAGTGCAGAAAAAAAAGGATACTGTTTCGAGCACTAGATTTTCCACACTGGCATTGTAAGCGCTGTGTGCAGGCAATGTTTATAGCCTAATTTACAGCACCTGGTGCATCCAGTTGAGAGCCTCCGAGACATCGGCATCTCAGGCAAGCTTTGATTACACATGAAGTAACGTTTCCGTGTCCATTTCCTGATTTCTTCATTGGCAATCGACTAGTGCTCAAATTCAGTGATGGCAGCATTCGTTTATAATACCATCTGTGCGTGTATTGCCCATATTACCATCCGTATTATCCGATCACACTTGTACGTCGGCATACAGTAAGTATGCACTAGTACAACGATACGAAGCGCAACTAAAATTTCACAATCAGTCAGTACGGACGCCAGTGACTTGTGAAAACCATAATTAGAGCAAAAATATATAACAATAAAATAAAAATAACAAAGTACTCATATATCAATAGGAGACAAGCAAAAAGTTGTGAATGTCTCGAATCGCACTGCGGACCTTTTGTATCGAACCCCGACAGTAGTAGCTCATAAACACCAAATGCTCATAACCTCCAAACGCTCATATGCACCACCAGCTCCGGTGGCGCAGCGGTAACGCGTGCGCTTGGAGAGTGGGAGGTCCGCGGTTCGAATCCGCGGGCCGGCTGTGCCGTCTGGGGTTTTCCTGGGTTTCCCTCAGATGTGTAATAGGCGTATGCCGGCACAGGTCCCCTGAAGTCGGCCCATGGACGCAGCTATCCTCCCCCCGAGCGGATTCCGCTCGGTCTTCCACTTCACCCTTTCCTCTCCTCCTCTCCACCACCTTTCCCTTCCCGAGAAACATGCCGCCTAATCAGGCAGCCAGACCTCTCGGGTTCCTCCCAACGACACTCCTCCTCCTCCTCATGTGCACCGAAAAAAAGTTGATGGTTTTGAGCGTTTGGTAGAAATGAGCAGGAGGGGAGAAGCACCAAACGTCCAGAACATCCGAATGCTCATATGCACCGAAAGGCCGGGTCTTCCTCTCCCGCATTTGGAACAAGGTCATAGGGTGAGAAAGGTGGAATGAATGGCGACTACCGAGGCCGCTTAATGTGTCATTTTGAAGTTTATGTAACAGCTTGGTCTTGAACATGAGTAGGGTTGCCACCTTTTGTAGTGAAAAATACCGGCTGAGGGACAGGAGGTGGAATAAAGGAAAAGGGGGAAATGTTCGCGGGAAAGGAGTATACAGAGAGAGAGAGAGAGAAAGAACGAGCGTACTGGCTCAAGACAACAATGATAATAATAATGAATAGCTAAGAAAACAACTGGTGACTACGGAATTTGGTCTGTGTTCCCGATTTATTCAAGCTGTAGTGGAATGTTGAAAGGAAAACCCCGTAGAAGCCCCCATGAATAGTGTTGAGCCACAAATACCGGCAAAAGGCTGCCGGTATCACCTTCCTACCGGCAACCGGCAGAGCGAGCAAATAACCGGCCGTGCCGGTATAATACCGGCCTGGTAGCAACCCTAAACACGAGAGAACTGATGTTATGAGGCTAAAACAACATAGAAGGGACAATCACATACAAGGCCTCATGTTGCCTAAGAAATTAACGATGAAAAATGAAAGTCACTGAAAAGGTTAGCCAGCTGCAGGACTCGAACCCACATCTTCTGGATTACCGGTCCAGGGCTCTACCAATTGAGCTAAGCTAGCACGCCTTCTCAGCGACTTCCAGGGTGCGTCATCTGAAGGGACAAACCAGTCACTCTCTCTCACTCATCCTCCTTTCACTCTTCATTTTTGTACACTCATACACACATTCATACGACAGGGTATGAATGTGTCGTATGTCGTGTGTCGTATGTCGTCCTGTCGTATGAATGTGTGTCCTGTCGTATGACGCACCCTGGAAGTCGCTGAGAAGGCGTGCTAGCTTAGCTCAATTGGTAGAGCCCTGGACCGGTAATCCAGATGATGTGGGTTCGAGTCCTACAGCTGGCTAACCTTTTCAGTGACTTTCATCGTTAGCTTGGTCTTGCTTGTATGTAGTCAGAATGAATTTTTATGGAAGTTTATTTTTATCTATCGTGAGTCAATGGGTGTTTGAACGCCGTAGTGTCCGCCCATTTGGTCGAACGCCGTTTGGTCAAATGACGTTTGACCGAAGGCGTTTGATCGAACGCCGCTTGGTCGAAAATCGTTTGATCGAAAGACGTTTGTTCGAAGGGAGTTCAAAACTGCTTGCACTGTGTCATCCGCACCTCTTTTTCTGTAACTTTTGACTCGTGCATACCGTGCTGGCAATCAGGGTAGTCTGCTTTTTTTTCATTTTTATTAATATTATTTTTTCTTTTTTTTTTGCAGGGAGACGCAGGTTACTTGCAGGTTACTTGCAGACGTTTGTAATTTACGAACCAGTCGGACACATGTTGAAGAAAGTTGCCCCAGGTTGGGAGCAGCCGATAGTCTGTGTTTCTTTTGAGCACCCTTCTCATTGCTGGTGACATATTTAAAGGGAACGGTCTGAAACGGGATAGCCATATGTACACGAAAGCCACTCGAAGTCTGTGGATGCTAAGAAGGAAATTTCGCCATGGCACAACGAAAGATATTAAATTAACAGCATATAAAACCGTAGTTCAACCTGGTTTAGTGTATGCATCTGCAATCTGGGTCACTACACATGCACGCTATCCGAAAAAAATAGAGAAAGTACAAAGATCTGCTGCCCTGCTTATCTTGTCTAGGTTTCGAAGGACTTCTTCGGTTACATGTCTGTTGCAAGAACTAAATTTAGATTCACCTGCACATAGGCGAAAAGTAAATAAACTAAAACTGTTCTTTCTCCTATACAATGGTCAGTTGATTGTCAGAAACAATAATACATTGTTAAAATTTATCCACATTCAACAGGAATAAATAATCGAAAAATGTCATTAATTTATTTTTTATTTATTTGCCAAGAATGTTTAATACTTCAAATCAATTATTATTTGACAAAGTGGGTTAGCATGAGGAATGTGTTTACGAGCAAACGGGTTACACGCAGTTAAATGTTGCTTAGTATAACGGCATCTAGAACTCCGGCGTTCAACACTCCAAGTGATCCAATAAAAAATCGATCGAACGACCGCTGCCGTTTCGATCTTCGATGAAATGTCTTTCGACCAAATCATATGTCGGCACAGTTCCTATAGAAGTCGACCAGGATGCACATTCCCCCAGGCCGTCAGTCGTGACGTTGCCCACCTCTGTGAGGCCAACAACGGCGAGACCTTTCATCGTCACCACAGTGAATTAAATTCGCCTACCTGAGGTAGAGTGTGGTTGACAAAACGTGTAAGAGAAAATGTGGCCGATGAACGGATATCAACATGGAACGCCGTCCACTCCATAGCGCCTTAAGCTACATAAACGAGTAAACGCAAGAGAAAACAAGTAGTAAAAATAAACTGAAGAAATAACATTAAACTGAATATATGTTAGAGGTTCAACGATAACTCCCAGTGAGCTTGAACTAGCGGTGCAGGAAGGAGGATTGACGCTGCACAGCGTCGCTGTCAGGCACTGGCGTCATCGAATGGTTCTGTAGCATTCGCTACAGTTCTACAGTATAAAGTCTGCGTCGTGAAGCGTACATTAGAAGTAGTTTTGGCATGTACTACAACGTGTCTGTTTGCATGTTCTTGCCTGGTTAGGTATTTTTTGGGTCTAAATATTCGGTCTATTTTCATGGTTTTGGCACGTAAATTTCCGAGTCTACTTATAAGAGGAAGTAATGTTGTTCTTGAATGCCTAAAACTGTGGGCAAACAGAAATGAGTTGAAAACCAATCATCCAAAGAACCAAGCCAGTCATCTTCCAGACCGAAGGTAGAATAACTATAGGAGCGATAATGTGTAGAGCATGTTGGATGGAGTTTCGAAAAAAAATAGTCCCGGAAAAGTTCGTCCCGGAAAAATTGGTCCCTGGTTGCGTGGCGGAAGAAATGGTGAAAGGCCTTGTATGTGATTGTCCTTTCTATGTTGCTCCAGCCTCAGAACATCAGTTCTCTCATGTTCAGGAAGAAATGGTCCCGCGCGGTTCCGTGCGCCCAAAAATACAGGAGCGTCTTTGTGGACATCTGATAAGCCGAATCATAGCCAATCAAGTGCTATCATTCGCACTCCTCATTTGTTCGAAATTGGAAGACATGCTTTTTTAAATTAACATTAATCTTAATGAACAATAAATGCTGCACGCCATCTAATGAGGAACATAAAAGCGGTTCCATTTGCTGCACCGCTTGTATTGTACAAATTGCGTCTGTTCTTTCTGTTCCTCTCTTTATTTTGCGGAGTACAGACAACGCGACAAGATCATGAAGCAGTTCTGCAATGTCTGCTACCTTCTCCTAAAAGTGAAAAAAAAAAAAGGAAGAGTCGTCTTTCTGCAGAACGAAAATTCAAATCTCAGTTCTTTCTTATTCTCACTGATCAGGCCATATCTTCTGTTTTGTCGACCAACTCGTGGAGTGGTAAAAGTTGTTTGGATTTCTGTAAAACGCTAACAACTTGGGGCAGTGTCAATGGGAACTTGAACTGGAGAATCGCAGCAAAAATTTTGAAGTAAAAATGGTAGACATCGATGCCAGCGAACTTATAATGGCATATCTTTTGTGTCATTGAGAAAAAGAGAGGACGCCAAACAAAGAGACGCCAAACAATTTTTAACGTACACATACAAGAAAGCCTCCAGGAGATATATCTGAATCCTTGCATTTGCGTCAGCATTCTATTTTCTGACCAAACCAGCTACTGTCGGTGATGCTGAAAGAAGTCTCAGCACAATGAAACTGACCGATCAAGAATATCCTGCGCTCAATTAACCAGGCTTTCTGAGTTCGTAGTCAACCGAAAACATGATTATCATATCTCTGGACTATGACGCATTGATTAACCAACTTACGAAGAACAAAACTCGAAAGAAGGGTTTTGCGCAAATGTTCACTGCAGGCCTATGTACGCATAATATAAGCCCTATATAAATATCGTATTCCAGCTTCTGCACTGTAAGTGAACCCGGACATATGTTCGGAGGGGACCACGCTCTTTGTTGCTACAGCCCTGGGAGCCCAGTGCCTTTCGAGCTAGAGTCAAGTCTTTTGTCCTAGGCTGCCTCCATGTCTATGAAAATAAAGCTCAAATTGAAATCCATAAACGAGAAGGCGCTATTCGTTCTGGCTACATACTAGCAGGACCAAGCTGTTACATAAACTTCAAACTGACACATTAAGCGGCCTTGGTAATCGCCATTCATTCCACCCTTCTCACCCTATGACCTTGTTCCAAATGCGGGAGAGGAAGACCCGGCCTTTGTGGTCGCCCGCCTTTCGGTGCATATGAGCATTCGGATGTTCTGGACGTTCGGTGCTTATGAGCAGGTTCTCCCCTCCTGCTCATTTCCACCAAACGCTCAAAACCGCCAACTTTTTTTCGGTGCATATGAGCGTTTGGAGGTTTTGAGCGTTTGGAGGTTTTGAGCGTTTGGAGGTTATGAGCATTTGGTGCATATGAGGCACAACCGCTGACGCCATTGCCGATTTCACACAAAGAACGGAACCAACGTAGCAAAACAAAATGGTACCCAAAAAATTAAAAAAATAAAAGAATAAGAATAATAAGAAGAAACGGCACATTTGTAGGTCATTTTTGTCGTTCCACCAGTAAAGCGCTTCTCGCTTGCCGTTATACGCGCAGGGAAGGGAAAGGGCTACTTTTTCTGCCCCGCATTTAAGGGCAAGAGAGGAGGCACGTTTCAAATCTACCATTTTTGAGGGCCATGGACGCACCACTTTGGCTAAACGAGAACAACTTGCATAACTAGTCTGTACTGTATTCGTTTCGGTACTGGGGCTTATCGATGCCAGTACCGGGACAACATCTAGCTCGCGAGAGCTCCTCCTTTAAGGACACTTTTTCTTGTTTTCCTTCCCTATAAGATATTTCTTCTTCTGGAGATTTCCACTTCCAGTCCCTCGTTCACGTGCTGATTTCAGCATCGATGGACGCAAGATGTTGCTAGTTTCCAGTGGCTGATTTGGTACATTGGTACATACTGATTTGGTGATTTGTACATCCGAACACAGACCAGAGTATGCTTGAACCAGCTCGTGTTCCAACTGCGGCAGGGTGGCAAGCATTCAGCACATCCTCATCGACGGCCCTCTGTACAGTTCGGATATAGTAATGCTCTAGTCTCAACTCAGCCGTATAAGCAACCAGCCGCTCAGCCTTGCCTGAATCTTGGGTCCTTGTTCTAACACTGTGCAGCTCCGGCAATGGCTGCACTAATTCTATCTGTTCTTGACGTCTACTAGCCTGCTTGAACTCCTCTCACCCCAGAGCTTTTGCCATGAACGCGGAGATGTGATCTTCGCAGCCAGAGCCGTCGCGAGGCGAATATGCGCCCGGGGCAGGGCAAATCTGAAGCGTCCCCTCCCCCTCCCCCGTTGCCACAAGAAGCTTTATAAACAAAGAAAATAAAAAAAGAAAAGAAAAAGCTTGTTTGCACTGCCGAAATCGTGAATTCGAATTCCCCTCATTCCCGGTTTATGCTGTCCAACTAACCCGCCATGGCCTGCGTTTCGGCGCCCACTCTGGCGGGGGGGGGGCACCCGGAGCGGCTGCCCCTCTCGCACCCCCGTCGCTACGGCTCCGTTCGCAGCACTACATCTCCGGTGACCGACCGGATGAACTACTATCCCCATCAGTTACGACGCACCCGCGTGTGTGATATCTCATTTGCGTGTATCCTGTGTGCGTGCGAGTGTGTATGTCTCATCTTTTTCATCGTCATCCCACTCGTATGCTAACCCACATACACTGAGGTATGGTACCGCAATTGTTTCGATGAATCACCTTGAAGGAAACAGGCGGGACAACCTTCATGTTGCGTGATATTCAAGAAGCGATTTTATTCCAGCGGAGATCGCGCCGGCAACGGCTCGGCACGAGAGGATAGCGATGCCGCTGTATGGCGATGGCGCTGGAACCGATACAGCTGCCCCCCTCCTAGTGAATGGGCGAAGTCCATGAATGGTGCGTGCAGAGTACCGGAGCCCAGAGTGCCGGCTGTGCTGTCTGGGGTTTTTCCTGGGTTTTCCTCAGACGCTTTCAGACATATGTCGGCACAGTTCCCTTAGAAGTCGGCCCAGGACGCACATTCCCCCAGGGTGTCAGTCGTGACGTTGCCCACCTACGTGAGGCCGACAACGGCAAGCCCTTTCACCACCCACCGCCACCACCACCGGCGCCCAGGACACCATGCGGCGCAGCGGGAGCTGGCGAGCGGAGGCTGTAGGGCAGGGACTTGCAGGCGCTTGGGGCTGAGAAATGGTGTAGCCTAGCTGCGGGAAGGCTTCCGTGTAAGCCGGCTTGAGCCGGTCAACAGAAACTTGGTCGTCCTTCGCGTTGATGCGCAGCGTGAAGTGCTTCGGTGTACGGCTGATGACGGGGTAGGGTCCGTTGTATTGCGGTCGAAGGTGCTTGCGTACAGCGTCGATACGCACAAAAACGTGCGTGCACGTGAGCAGGTCCCGATGAATGTAGACCTTAGCGCCAGAGGTGCGAGCGGGGGCGTCGGACGCAGATCGGCGAAAACGGCTCGCAGCCGAGAAACATAGTCTGTGGGGTCGGACGCAGGCGCGAAGAACTCGCCAGGAAGGCGAAGGGTCGTGCCGTACACCAGTTCCGCGGTAGTGCCTCCCAAATCAGACTTGAAAACCGGCCGCAGGCCGAGAAGGATAACTGGTATGGTCCAGGCTGAGGGGTTGGAGTGGGCTCGCAAGGCGGCTTTAAGGTGACGATGAAACCGCTCCACCAGGCCGTTTCATGAGGGATGGTATGGTGTTGTGCGAATGCGTGTCGTACCCAAAAGGTCTAGAAAGGCGGCCAAAAGTCTGGCCTCAAATTGAGGGCCCCGGTCAGCGGTGACACGTGAGGGCACTCCAAACCGTGCGACCCAGGTGGAGAAGAAGGCGTCTGCCACAGTGGGTGCTGTGGAATCAGGGATTGGTACGGCTTCCGGCCAGCGGGTAAAACGGTCGACGGCCGTCAAAATGTACCGGTGGCCGAAAGATGGCGGTAATGGGCCTACAAGGTCGAGGTGGACGTGATCTAAACGTGCGTCAGGAAGAGCAAAGCGGCCAAGAGGGGCGGACGTATGGTGGGAGATCTTGTAACGCTGGCAGGACGAACAGGAACCAACCCAAGCGCGAATATCAGCGTTCATCTTGGGCCATAACAAGCGGGATCCAATAAGACGTTGTGTGCCTCGTACTCCTGGATGCGAAAGTTCGTGGTGAAGGTCAAAAACCGCTCGACGGTAAGGCTGAGGGGCATAGGGCATGGAAGGAACTGTGGTTGTGTCACAGCAAAGGCGGAGGTCGGAGCCGGGAACGGGAAGGTTTTCAAGATGAAGGGAGGTTGGCGATCGGCGTAAGGCTTCAAGGTCGGGATCGCTGAGCTTAGCACGCGCTAGAGCTTCAGGAGAGAGGGGTTCGACTGCAGCAATGCGACTAAGGGCGTCGGCAGGGCAGTTCGCCGATGCGGAGACATGCTCAACGCGGGTAGTGAATTCTGCTAGGAAAGCTAAATGCCGAATCTCACGAGGGGAGTACTTGTTGTTGGCCGAGCGAAAAGCGTATGTTAAGGGCTTGTGATCGGTGAGTATGGTGAATTCTCTGCCGTCCAAAAAGTAGCGGAAATGCATGACGGAGAGGTACGCAGCTTGGAGTTCTCGGCCAAAGGTGCTATAGCGTGCTTCCGTTGGCTTGAGTGCCTTGGAAAAGAACGCCAGAGGATGCCAAGTGTCACTGGACATCTGCTGTAGCACTGCTCCGACTGCGGTGGAGGAGGCATCGACAATCAGAACTGTTGGCGCATTTGGGCTCGGGTGGTGCAACAGAGTGACTGAAGAAAGCAGCGACTTGATGGCACTGAAGGCGTCGGAAGCGGCATCCGACCAAACCAGGGAATATGCGCGACTGGCAGGACCGCAGCCGGTGACATGTTGGTTGCTGCCTCGACGTGATGTTTCAGATTGGTGCAGGAGCTCTTCGAGCGGACGTAGAGTGTGGGCACAGTGGGGTAGAAACCAACATGTCACCGGCTCCGGTCCTGCCAGTCGCGCATATTCCCTGGTTTCGTCGGATGCCGCTTCCGGCGCCTTCAGTGCCACTCTGTTGTGATTTCATCACTCAGAAGTGATTTTATTCCAGCGGAGATTGCGCCCCGGCAACGGCTCGGCACAAGAGGATGGCGATGGCGCTGTATTGTGATGGCGCTGGAACCGCTACAACCTCATCCCATCGTTATTCATGTACTACTAGTAGTTGTTGTTCCTGTACATTGTTTCAGAGGCGCAAAGGGGGTCAGAGGAGCTACGACAGATAGAGGGGTCAACAAGAACACGTAAAAATTTTACGATCAGGGATTTTATTTATTAATATGAGCATTATATAAACGAGCCGCTCCCTACTCTGTTCTTGGCCGATGTCCCAAGGACCTTTATCAAAAAGTAAGTCCTTCAATAGCTCCACCTGTTTACGAATAATTCAGCCGTCGAGGAAGCCCTGACCAACGTAACATAAATTCCGAACGACACAGTAGATGAATCTGTTCCTTTTTCCCTGGTTTCAAAGTAGCATAATCTTTCGTTCCCGAAGGAGAAATTCGTACACTTTGGTGTCCCTTTAATGACGACGTCACGTTGTTTAAGCGATCACGCTTTGTTTACTCTATAAGTGGCGCTGGCTTGGTACCATTCCTTAGCAACTAATAATTGAATGCAGAGTAGTCTATTTTTTTTTTTACCAACATTTCCGCATAATGTTTGTTACACGTTTTCCTTATCCCATACCATAATGGCGTGAACAAAAGGGTTGAACCCGACTCTTGCAATTCTGCGGAGACGCTCTTCTCACCGTGCTGTAGAAAACGCACACCACAGTGGCTTGATTTTAAAAGTGTGATCGGATTTTAGTTGTTGTATCCAATGCATGTTGGGAATGCCTGCAAGTTCGTAACACAGGGGTGACACAAACCCGCCATTGTTGTAACTACCCTCAAGCGGGTGTCCGTGGCAAGACTGACATCTTGCCCTGGTCGCACGAAATAGAAAACGTCATTTTGAGGTAATGTGACTTTGTTTATATGTCGTTCTGCCGCCTACCGACATACCTCCGTCGTCATAAAGCCAAGAGATGAACATATATTGCCAGCGTAACCTAACGCAATGCTTCTTCCGCAACATGGTAGCTCAGAAGCATGGAGCCGTCCTGCAGCAACACATAGGCGGTCATTGGCAACCGTTAGCCTTCTTCTCCAAGAAGCTCTCACCCACCGAATAGAAGTACAGCACCTTCGGTCGCGAGCTCCTCGCCGCTTTCATGGCCGTCAGGACCTTCCGTTATTTCCTCGAGGACAAGCAGTTTGTCATTTTTACTGACCACAAACCCCTGGTGCACGCATACCAATCCGGCAGCAGCCGCTACTCCTCCCGTGAAATTAGGCAACTCGCTTTCCTAGCGGAGTTCCAGGCGACATTCGAGCACGTGAAGGGGGCCGACAACGTTCCGGCTGACACCCTCAGTCGCCTCTTTTCCGTTCAGCACAGACCAATCAGCCTTGCAGATCTCTCTCTCAGCAGCAGCAGAACGACCTGGAGTTGAAATACCTTCTATCAGGGCGTTCCTCGCTAAACCTGCAAGAGGTACGTTTTCCCGGACTCTCCGGACCCGTCGTCTGCGACATTTCTACAGGCATGCAGCGGCCTTTCGTTCCCCAAGGTCTCCGTCGTCAAATCTTCCACGGACTATCCCAGCCTGGAATCAAGGCGACACCGCGACTTCTCAGTGCTCGTTATGTGTGGCCATCTATGAACACTGACATTCGCGCATGGACGACTTCCTGCGCGCCATGCCAACGAGCCAAAGTCCACAGGCACACTGTTCCTCCATTGTCAACATACCCACTGCACAGGAGTCGTTTCGACGAAGTCCACATCGACATAGTGAGCCCTTGCCCCCGTCGAACAACCATCGTTTTCTCTTGAGGTGCGTCGACCGGTACGCAAGGTGGGCAGAAGCCACCCCTATGCCGGACTCCACAGCAGAAACAGTCGCACGCACGTTCATTTCGACTTGGGTCTCCCGGTTTGGAGCCCCTTTCAAGATTATAACGGACAGAGGGAAACAGTTTGAGTCCCGCCTTTTGCTGCGCTCACCAATCTCCTTGGAACTCACCGCTGCCGCACAACAGCGTATCATCCCGCAGCTAACGGCCTCGTAGAACGATTCCATCGTCATCTCAAAGCTGCCATCATGGCATACGAAAACGCCTCTAAGTGGCACGAGTTTCTTCCGCTCATCCTCTTAGGAATTCGAGCGGCTTGGAAAGAGGATCTGGGTTGCACGCCGTCAGAGCTCGTTTATGGCACTACTCTTCGCCTCCCCGGGCACTTTTTCGACACCCCTACCCCAATCGCCACTGATCCGTCGGACTACCGGCATCGCCTCCGAGAGCACTTTTCCCGCATCCGACCAAGTGCCACCCGGGCTCCGCAGCCGGCAACGCCCTTCGTTTCCCCCCACCTGAGTACCGCATCCCAGGTTTTCTTACGAACGGATGCCTTACGCAGGTCCCTCCAGGCCCCTTACACTGGCCCCTACACTGTATTGGAACGCGCGACTAAATACTTCGTCATAGACTACAACGGCAGACCGGAAACAGTCTCCGTTGAGCGTCTCAAGCCTGCTTTCACGGAAGCCCCTGTTCCGACCCGACACTGGTCCTTCAACCGATTACCACCGTTATTATTACCGTTCTTCCCAGGCATTGTTGAAACACGTCCGCACGTTGATGCTATATGTGTGAGGCCTATGCAATCAGGAAGGCTGTTGGGCAGTTTTTGGAAGTGTTTTATTTGGTCAAACTTCATAAGGAGGGATACCCTTTTCGGGTTGTTATTTCGGAAAGAAACACATGGCAAGGGGTGGTCAGTACCTTTTTATTGAAAGGTCTCAATGAGCTGAAGTTTGAAGACCCGTATAGAATTACAAACTCCTGCGGTGTAATTGAAAAGTTAAGGTGTGTTGAAAGTAAGAAGGTTCGGTTTTTCTCTTTGGATGTTGTTGATCTGTTCTATAGTTTGCCTTTGCATATCATTTCTGCGTGTGTACAGGAAGCAATATCTGTTGGGTTAGTGTCCTTTCAAAATACTGTGGGTGTATCAGCTAGTGTTTTCATGGATATTCTAGAATTGTATTTAGATTCTAATGTTGTGCAGGTGTCGGGTGGGGTTTTCCGACAACGGGATGGTGTGTGTATAGGATCAGAAATTGCTCCGGTACTTAGTGATTTGGTTTTGGCTAAGGTAGATAGGGCTGTTTCTGAGAACTTGGGGGGTGGGAGATTTGGGGTTGAATTTATTACTAGGTATGTTGATGACTTTCTGGTATGTGTGGGTATGGAAGGAGATGAATCGGGTATACAGGGTTTGTTTGTTGGAGAGAGTTTAGGTTTAAAGTTTACTGTGGAAAGGGAAGAAAATGGTCAAATTCAGTACTTGGATCTTCGGATTTCCTCTGATGGGATTGGAGTTTGTTGGGAATATTGCCAGCGATGTAAAAAACCGTTAACGCCTTTTGACTCCAATAGCTCAAAAACTGTAAAAGCTGGAGTTGCAAAATCTTTGATAAAAAACGCTTTGGTGAGGTCGTGTGTTCATAAGGTGGGGTCGAGCTGCATGGAGCAGGTGACTAGGCTTGAGGACGCTGGATATCCAAGGAATCTAATCAGTGATGTCGTAAATAGGTTGGTAAAGGAACCTTGTGATTCTCACATGCGTTGTGAACAGAGAGATTGGAGGGGGGTTGGGGTGATCCCGTATGTTCATCAGGCCTCCCATCGCCTAAAAAAGGTAGCCTGTAGGCATGGTGGTGATGTAGTTTTCAAAAGGAGTTATTGGCTCAGGTCTCTGATGGCTAGGGTTAACCGGACAAAAACTGGGGGCTGTCATGTAAAACACGTAGATCCTTTTGTGACTTGCACTGTTGGTGTTGTTTATTCAATTCCCTTGTCTTGTCGGTGCCAATATATTGGTCAAACTAAACGTTGTGTTAACGTACGTCTGATGGAACATAGAGCTTCGAGAGGAAAGGGGTATTGTATGCTGGCGGAACACTTAAGAACATGTTCCGGGTGCGAGCCGCTGTTCAAAAACACAAAAGTGTTGTTTAAAAGTCATAAGTTAGGTGTTCTTCTTTATAAGGAAGCCTTGTTGATAAAACAGGATGGAGATAGTTGCATTGGCGTACCTTCCGTGTTGGTAACGGATACAATCCAGCAATTCATTGATAACTAACGCAAATTCTGTTCCGTGGGGGGGGGGGGGGCGTTTACTTAGTGCCTTGTTTGCGTGATAGCTTTTTGACAACTTTGTGATAATTTTGTGATTACAGCATGACGGCCTTGGCTTGCTATTAGGGGTCGGGTGTGCAGTTGGTATATTTAAGATGTGTCCCTGCCATTAAAGTTGTTTGTCAGTCAGTGCTTCGTCTGTGCTGTCTCTTTGTGTCCCCTGCACCGGGGTTTTATCGCTTTTAGATCTGGCTGACATCTCCTAATTCCTATGTAGAAGAAGAACCGAGACCCGACACAAACATTCAGCTGTCGAGTCTCATCAAGTCTGTTGACGTACATGCCGCACCATGGTATGTGTTGTCGAGTCCGAACCTGGCACGGGCACGTGCGAAAAACGTAGAGCCCGGCCCGACAAGGCCCGCGCAATGCTCTAAAGGGGAGTGCGAAACCCTATCGAAATATGCTAGCAGTCCTGTGCGAGCGCATCGGCCTTGAGTTCTACTATGAAATAATGCGAGCCGATTGAGGGAGCACTTTCACGACACCAATCGACAGCAACGAAGGTCATGGTTCAACAGCGTAAATGTCACTGGCAAGAAAAGCAGGGATGTTTTACAACGGGATGTTGCAGTGTCATATGACCGTCGACAACCCCGCGTCCTTTCTGGATACTGTTGCCTCTGACAAAAATCGCTATTCAGCTCAACTGGAGTCCCCCAATACTGTCAGGGACACGTGATCCTGTGACACCACGAAAACTGAAAAGTACGATCACCATATCACGAATTGACACCTCCACGGACAATCTCTGCGTCTCGGGTGAAAAGCTTTAGCCCGCTGCTACCGATCAGAGCAATCTTCATCCACGAGAAAGCGAGGTGGTAACGGCGGTACGCGACAGTCACACAGCATGTTCGAGAAATGCCAGTAAAACGTACACACCAAACAGCAAACGCGAGACAACCAAATCCACCGTGCAAAAGCAAATCGGGGAAAGGAGGAAATCTAAAAATAAAGGAAACACAACGCAGCTCATAGGTCTCCGCCTGTCACGTGGGCTTGTCGTGTCCTCCAATCAAAGACGCGATGGACTTCTTACAAAGTCGGAGGAGTGAGAAGGGCGCGTGTGGCGCCATCTATAGCAGAAAAAAGTTCATTTTTGAGTTGAGACCTATGTGATATGTCCTCTTAACGAGTTGGACTTTCAACCCCCTCTCTCTCCCAAAATTGCTTGGTCCCGGGCCACATCCAGCCCACCAATGCTCTGTCCTCAAAGCTCTCTTCATCTATCAGGATGCCATAGGACTTTGCTCCTGACTGTGAAGGGGCACATTACTTCATTCCCGGCAACACCACCAGCAATGGCATAGAGTATCGCCCCCTTGCGATGAAACTCACCATCCATCATCTCACAATAAAGTTGTCATTGTTGCTGTCGGCCCGTGATTCGCCAAGAGCTCTTGCGCGAGCCTACCACAGCGGCCTTGTAGCGCACGAACTTCAAATATAAGGATAACGATATATCTGTGAAAGTTGAAGATTGAGGCCGTCGAGTTTACAACGAGACCACTGACTCCAGATATTCCGCCACGCCGCATTGGCGGCTCCGTTTGAGACGCGTGCTTTCCTGTTGCTGTCAGAGTTAAGGGCGAAACGCATTGGACGTTTTCTCAGCGTCAAAACGTCGGGCGTACGCCATGGCCTTGCACACGCGGCCAAGAAACGCAAGCGAGGCGACCACCCGAAACGCATGGGACGCGTACGGAGCGAGTGACGCGGTTGCTATATTCGACGACCACAAATGTCTGCTAGAACGTGCAGATGCTGTTCTTTCCTGTGGTTCCTGCGTTCCTTCATTCCAGATACCATTAAAATGTTCACGTAAATTTAGTGTGATGGATAATGCCCCCAAAATTTATGCGAGCTGCTCATACGCCACCTTGTCTGCCGCACGACGGCCACGGTTCTGTCTACTTCTCGGAAAGCGCGCCCAGACGCGAGCGAATATCTGTAGTCGACAGATTCCGACGTACGCCCTCCGCGCGCGTTGAAAAACTGGTTTTTACGAGGTCACACGCACGCCGAGCGCGCGCGCGTCCTGAGAACGTTGGAAAAACGCTCCATGCGTTTAGCCCTTAAAAGGAAGAACGCCAATGTACACGTGATTTCAAACAACTTCCTCGTCTGACAGGCAGACACATTGTTCTCCCATGATTCGCAACGGAACCACACTCACTCTAATATCCGGGAAGCCACCCATACAGGTTACACCGCCTTTTAAAAACCTTTCTTAGCCGAGCGAACCTAGAACACGGTGTGACATCCTCGACCTTAACACTTCCTCCCAAACTAGACTCTGAAAGAATACAGGCACAGTTAAAAGCGCACTTTCACTCACTGTGGGCTACGTGTTGCTATTCCATACAGCCAAGAAAATGCTGGGCGTGACTCCCGCGCTGATACTGTTCGTCGTTGCCGGAACATCTCAATGTGCACCAGCCTTCAACGAAGCCCTGACCGACTTTGAAGAGGAACTGAAGGGGAGGCTCCAGGGTAAGGCATCGTGAAATGCAAACAGATTTCCCTGCGCGCAGTTATGAGTATAGATTGGTACGAGGCAGAGTGCATGGCATGTATGCTTGTGATCAATAGACAACAAGTTACTTCTAGCAGCCTTGTGCTCCGAGGTTTTTAAATCTGAAGGGGCAGTTGTTAATTCGTCGGTCTATTGAAGGATAGCTATATACTGCACATTGCAAAAGCTCGTATAATCCATTAGGCCGCCCGAGAGACTGCGGCGATATCTACCTGTCTGGGCAAAACCACAGCGGTGTCTACAACATTTACCCTTACGAAGATTCATCAGTAGCTGTCTCAGCATACTGCGATATGGAGTCAGACGGCGGAGGATGGACTGTGATTTGTTGAAATTGATCAAGTGCACGAGAGGGAGGGAGAGAGAGAGAGAGAAAAGGAATGCGTCGTTTCACTCTTTTTCATAACAGAAATCGTACCATCCATACAACGAAAACAATGAGACTGTCTCTCAACGTCGAAAACACCTGTTTCTGAATTTTTTTTTCGTGCGTGTCAGTGCCGTATGTGCACGTAATGTTGCAAAACAACACTGGTTCACATTGACGGGACTAATGAAAAAATAAACGTTCATGAACCACGTATCTGCGGATTGCCGATACGCACTACGTAAGGGGCAGACCCCGTATGGTTATCGATACACCTCGAGTCCCATTCGCGGTACATTCTTCTCCGTGACGGTCCGAACCTGTATATTTCAATGCAGACATCCCGCATTTTACTGTTTTGCGGTGTTAACATAGCATACATCTCCGCATGTCGGCGTATAGACCTCTACCCGAGAAACGTCATCATGACGGTAAACGGACTGAATCCGAAACAGATCGGAAGTGGAGGGTTGGGTTTCACGAATGGGCACTTGTTCGCTGCCTCGTATTGAAAGTAAAGTAGGACCGCATCCCTTTCAGGGACCATCGTAATCCCCTCAGTACCGTGGCTTTCGGGCGCGACCTTGTTCGCCCCTAGCTTTGAGCGTAGTTCAACTCTACCGAATTGGTGGCGCTGTCGAACACGATGACATCATTTGTTTACGAACAGGGAGGGGTCTATTGGTTCCCCTCCGAGTAGTGTGCGTAAGCTGTGTCGCGAAAGTGTCAATTAGTGATATGTCACAAAAAATGCGATCGTCATTGGCCGGGTTCGAACCCGTATTCCGGTCTCAGGATCACAAGGCGGGCACGTGACCAGGGCTGGTGGTTTCCCATTTTGACACCAGGCATGTGTAGGTGTCACTAACCACTGTTAATTTTTTTAGACCTGCTTAGGTGTAATTATGGAGTAAGTATAGGGCGTATTCCCTTCGATACACCCCTATTAGCAGACCGCGGAATTATACGCACTAAAAAGCCACTAAATATGCATGCAATCATGTAGAAAAAAACGGCGAAACATGCATAAACATGCAGCTAAAGTGGCAAAGCAAGCATTAAACACGCAGCAAATGCGGCAAAAAGTGCAGAAATATGCAATATGCGCAATGTTTATTTTCATGCGCGTTGAAGAGAACTTCAGGGTACAGTCTAGATTTACAACATCAACAGTGACTACAAGGCCGCATGTTACACCACGATCACCTACTTGTAGTTCTGGTGACAATAGACCACGATATACTGCTCCAACCTGGTCACACCAGTGCGACCTACGTTTCCATTTTTTTACTTTCTATTTCTATTCTATTCCATGCTATATCGTTGCAAGATTTCGTGGCTGAAACTTTGGCATCTATCTGTAAGCATAAGCTTGTATGTTGAAAAGCTCCTGTCAACAACATTGCTTTGGTGACCAAGGAGATAAATGCTGGAATTCTCTGTACCGAATCCCCTGGGGATTCACCTTGCAGTATGAAAAGGAATCGTTTTCTGACGAAGGGGTCGGGCTATTGACAAGCAAGGCGAAGCGTGGGACCAGCCTATTGTACCAGATGACCAGATGCGCGAATTCCCCCAAAAATAAAGAAAAAAGGGGGTTAAGTTCCACTGAGCTGAAAATCTGGACACGACGGGGAAGTGTGCTGGATACAGCTTGGCGAGGAAGAAAAGTATTTTGAGTACTGAGTAGCAAATACTGAAAAAAAAAAGTATTTTAAATTCTTTAAAAATACTTGTCGCAAAAAGTATTGAGTAGACTACCAAAATATCGGAATAAAGTAGTTAAAATACTGTATTTGGAGTACGTACTCACGATACCTACAAGTCTGAGTCGACTCCAATGCTGGTTTCGCATGCGTCTGTAGCGAACGCAGTCTTCCTCGCGTCTTCACGTGCCCGGCGTTCGAGAAGGTCGCTGCAGCGCGACGCGCCCAGTTGAACAACACATTGATGCACAAACATGGAGTATTCTTACAAACATGCACTTTCATGCATTTTAAAACCTTGACTAATTCATTCATATGGCCTCAAAACATGCAAACATATTGCGTTCGAAGCTTTGCATGCCATGGAAAGAAACATGCAAAACATGGAAATCCGTGGTCTGCCTATGAGGAACCCTCCCTCCCCCTAAAAAAAAGGGGGAAAAAATATCGCATGCGGGATGTTAATTGAGTGTCAAAGTAACAGAAGCCCCACACCAGTCTTTTTGGATGTTTGTATAGTAAGGATGTAAGCATCTGCCGCACTCAGCCATTTTTGATAGATATGTATTCACAAGTTTACAGCAAAGGCAGCCCATAGTGGGCTAGTAGACGTCCAGTACCTTGACGTACCTGTCCAGACGTGTACAGTATTGAGATCTTTATTACATATTAGCTACAAGATCCCGGATAAACATATTTTGTTGATGTCTGTTGCCATCTTTAATAGATATCTAAAGTTCTCAAAATCGCACCCAGAAAATGGTGGCGTTGTTATTGCCGGTGTAATGCCTATACAAGATTCTGACAGCGTATAGGTTACCTACATACACTCCAAAGGTAGTCAAGTTACAGTTCCAATTACGTAATATCAAAAGTAATCCTGTGAGTAATTAATCACCTAGAACGTAATACAGTACTTGTGCAATCGGCTCCACTGTTAGGACACCAGCATTATAGGACTCCCTTTTGGAAGGGCGTACTCTTATCTGAGAGTGTCCATAAAAAGGAGACAGTGAGAGCACTCCTGAATTATGTCCTGAAGCTGTTAAAATTTTACAGGAAACAACCTTTCGGGATGATGTCAGGGTATTGATGTACCCCTAAAGTGTAGTGTTAGGTTAGCACTGAACTACACCGAAAAAGGTATAACGCTGTTTAACATTGTGGGATAGCTGAGCTGTTCTTGGGCACGACCCTATAGGACATTGGTGGGACAGATGGACGATTTGCCATTCTGTAGGCGTTAGGACGACACATAGCGTTCTACGGTGGATTCTAAATGAAAAGCGGGCCCGACGGGAGGTTATCATTATCACACAGCGGATGTCTTCACACCGTTTCCATTATATTGATTTTTTATGCTTTCCTTCACTTCGTCTGTTATACATGATTTGAACCTCAGTATATGAACCTTGCTCAGCCTTGGGAACCTTGGAACAATGTCTTCCGAACTCAAGAGGGCTCACCCATTTTCGTGCAAAGGCTTTCACGTAAATGTTTTTTTTTTTTTTTCTTCAGGTCTTTCAGAAGCGGGGACAGTTTGGAAATCCCGTATACTACTTTCACAGAAAATGGGATGAATACGCCCGTGGTTTCGGAAACCCTGCTGAGGAGTACTGGTTAGGTAAGTGTCACGAAGTGGATATTTGAAACACGGGAGCAAGACGGGGTAGTTGGTGCTGGTTCATAATAATCGTGTTGCAGACGAGAGAAGTTAGGATAAGGGCTAGGAACGAACATAATCAGAAAAGGGCTGCGAGTATGCACTATCCTTGTTCTGATTTCCGTTTATTTCTAACCGTTGTCCGTGTGTTTCGTTTTCCATACGATTGTTATGAATGTGTGAACACTGAAAGAGTATGGGATTTAAATTTTTGGCAGGTAACAACGTCCTTCACGCCCTGACCTCAAGCAAAGCAATGAGGCTACGAATCCAACTCAAGAACCACACGGGTGAAACACTCACAGCCGACTATTCAGTTTTCAAAGTTTCTGATGAAAAAGAACACTTCAAGATTAGAGTGTGCGGATACACAGGGGAAGAAGGTAATTTTGACTTTTCAAACACCAGTCCATTCCCTTAAATGTTTGCGTTACATTATTCCCAAAAGCTATGCTTCGTTACTTTCATTGATCCTTCTTATCGTGCCAAGATTTCGAGGACTAATGCTAGTCGTCGTAACTTTCAGGGTCAGATTGTTTCGGTAGCATAGATGAGGCCAAGTTCAGCACAGAGGACCAAGACCACGACAATTACTCGGACAACTGCGCCGTTCTGTATAAAGGAGGCTGGTGGTACACTAACTGCCACCATTCAAACCTTAATGGTCTCAACCTCAACGGCGAACATGCCTCGTATGCGGACGGTATAGAATGGTCATACAGGAAACACCCCATTCTCTTCTACCACTATTCTTATCCACAAGTTGAAATGAAAATGAGAGACGTGAACTTTAACAAATGAGCAGCTGACGGTAGGATGCAGTGGAAGAAGTCTTGTATCCCACATGTGCCCCCGTAAACGTCACTCTCTTACATTATTTCGAAAAGGTGGAGGTTGTTTAGACGAAAAAAAAATGACATCCTTCTAACGTGGTAGACAAGTGAATAAGGTGTAAAAAAAAGATGTAACTCGATGTAACTCGTATGAGAAGATTGGTAAGTTGGCGTTTCTTAATGAGGCTGTCATGTGTGACACTGTGTCTTCATTTCTCTCCTACATTTCAGTTCAATGAATCACGTCTACTTTTTTTTCGGCAGTGTCGGTTATGTGTTCTTAACGTGCTGATGATATTCATTGCGCGTGGCGTGATTTGATTTTGTGCGAGTTTGTCTGATTTGTTTTTTGCTATGTACTGCCCCCCCCCCCGCACACTTCTACGGGGGTGTACCCTGTCACCCACTCTTAATAATAAAACTTTTGAAATCCACGCTAAGAAATCCACCATTCAAAATCCAACCCTTTGAAATTCACGCTGTCAAAATAAATCACAATGGGTCTTCGTAGTCCAGTGTTAAGCATGGTTTTACGTGAGAAAATCAGTGTTTTAAGAAGGTTTAAGAAGCTCACACTCCAGAATAACGAGTCTTTATGCAGTTCTGTGTCGTATTTAGCATGTATCTCTCAATTATTCATTAATTTAATTAAGTTACAGGCGTAAATAACTAAGCTTATGAATACTAGGAAAATAACGCTTCAGCGGTTCGGCTACCATTGGGGACGAGGCTATTTGAGAAAATGGAGTGTCGACGGAGCCGTATGGTGTTGCGGGATGTGCTGCATAAAAAGGATAATCACGACAAGCTATAATAAAGCATATGTTTCTTCTGCCGATTTCGTCAGGTATTTTTCAGACGTGTAACGACTTGGTGTGCTAACACGCACGTGTATCTGATGAAGGAATTCATGGATGAAGTGACATTGATGCAGTCGTAGCTGTTTTGGACAGGAAATCGGGTTGTGGCAAGGAGCTGAAAAGCGGTTTCGATTTCTGCCCTCAACTCGTGCGATCAGCGCAAAACTCTAGCTATTATGTAGTGGTTTTCCCATGTGTATGACGTCAAACGCCCGCGACGTTTATTGGTGGAAAGCCCACATTGGAAGTTCGGTTGGTTTCCGCAACTTCCGTATTGCTGGGTGCTTTTTCAATATGGACGTGGAAGCACAGCGGAGTCAACAAGTCAGCTTTTCAGCTACCTTTCAGCAGCTGAGAGGGACTTACTACGTGCAGCAGTGTTTCGAGGCCTTGCTTTTGAAATGGTGAGCCGCGAATCGACTTCAGCATGAAGAGGAAGTTCCAACGACAGACTGTTAGATCAGCATCTATCATGATGGAGCACATGAACAGTTTGTGTGAATATCGTGTTTGACGGCGCCATGTAAAGGGGCCGGAGTGTGGGACATGCATAGTAATGCCGAATGAAGTCGAGTGCTTATGCTGCAAGGAGCTGCCCTTAAAGTAGCATATTTAGAACTTCGAACCTAGCGCTCATATTCATAAGTAAGAAGCGTGTTTCATGCACAATCATGCTGGTTGGTTTCAATACAGAAAAAAATATTCTGAACTTTTCGTTATTGTTCGTCACTTATTCAGACAGAGTGCAGCTGAATTAATACTCGGCGTCCTACTAGCTTTAGCTTTGTTCAAAGCTTGCGTGTCTCATACAGGAAATAGATATACTACATACCAACAGTTTGTGAGATGGGTGTTGCACAAACTTGAAAAAACAAAACAAAAAACCACCAACAACAAGAGAATCGTTATACCAGTCTGCGCGGTGAACAGGATACGCAAAGCCTTTCACAGGCCCCTACAGAGGGTGCCCTTGCATTTTCAGCTGTAGACACATGTCGGTAATGATGTAACTATAATAATGACCCCCCTCCCCTCGAACTTTTTTCAGCACCCCTCCATGCTTGGGATTCTGGATAAACCACTGTGCTCATCCCTGGCACAAAGCACCATCTCATCAGCCTGCTCCGCCTGGTAAGAATTACATTGGGCTCTCAATTCCACCGCCGACACAAATCCAATCCTGTTCTGACGCAACCTTTTGTCCACCCATTTAGTCAGTATGTCGTAAGTGTTGTTCGAATTCTGTCTGATAGCACCCAAATAGTATTGTTTAAGTATCTCAAGTATTTTAATGTAGACGGGTAGAAATACCACAAGACACACCACACCTCCTCAGAATAATCAGATATAAACAACACGCGTACGCTTGGTAGGGACACAATACTCGCCACGCTAGATGTGACATCACTGTATACTAATATCCTACACAACCACGGAATCACGGCCCTCTGCCAATACCCTTTCTACAACAAACACCAAAAAAGATACGGAAACCATCCTCACTCTAATGGACTTGGTCTTTAAACTAAAGTACTTCGAGTTCAATAGGGAATACTACCTGCAAGTACACGGTACAATTATGGACACACCAGTTGCACCCACGTACGCAAATATCTTCATGGGGTTCCTAGAGAACAAACTTCTTAGTGCCCACTATTAAAACCCACTATGTACCTTCGATACATGGATGATATACTTATAATATGGGAACACGGGGAACATGAATTTGAAAAATTTGTAGATCTACTGAGCACCGCGCATAGCACTATATCCCAACACTCAACTCACCTGTGGAGGCCGCAGTGCAAGCTAGCAAGTACATATACAAAGGGTAAATAGCCGAAGCTCTGTAGCTGCGCTTTGAGCGTATGTTTACAATTTGATCGTGTACTTCCAGCCAAGTACAGCTGTTTCGTCCTACTTGGGACTCGTCAGCCTGGCGTAGGGAAGTGACACGATCTTGGGTCGGCGCCAGCAGTGCGTCTCGGCGAGACGTCAATGTTCCACGGTGATGGCGCCACCTGTGGAGGCCGCAGTGCAAGCCAGCAAGTACATATACAAAGGGTAAATAGCCCAAGCTATGTAGCTGCACGTTGAGCGTATGTTTACAATTTGATCGTGCACTCCCAACCAAGTACAGCTGTTTCGTCCTACTTGGGACTCCTCAGCCTGGCGTAGGGAAGTGACACGATCTTGGCTCGGCGCCAGCAGTGCGTCTCGGCGAGACGTCAATGTTCCACGGTGAGGGCGCCAACTGTGGAGGCCGCAGTGCAAGCTAGCAAGTACATATACAAAGGGTAAATAGCCGAAGCTCTGTAGCTGCGCGTTGAGCATATGTTTACAATTTGATCGTGCACTTCCAGCCAAGTACAGCTGTTTCGTCCTACTTGGGACTCGTCAGCCTGGCGTAGGGAAGTGACACGATCTTAAGTCGGCCCTAACAGTGCGTCTCGGCGAGACGTCAATGTTCCACGGTGACGGCGCCACCTGTGGAGGCCGCAGTGCAAGCTAGCAAGTACATATACAGAGGGTAAATAGCCGAAGCTCTGCAGCTGCACGTTGAGCATATGTTTACAATTTGATCGTGCACTCCCAGCCAAGTACAGCTCTTTCGTCCTACTTGGGACTCGTCAGCCTGGTGTAGGGAAGTGACACGATCTTAAGTCGGCGCTAACAGTGCGTCTCGGCGAGACGTCAATGTTCCACGGTGACGGCGCCACCTGTGGAGGCCGCAGTGCAAGCTAGCAAGTACATATACAAAGGGTAAATAGCCGAAGCTCTGTAGCTGCACGTTGAGCATATGTTTACAATTTGATTGTGCGCTCCCAGCCAAGTACAGCTGTTTCTTCATACTTGGGACTCGTCAGCCTGGCGTAGGGAAGTGACACGATCTTGGCTCGGCGCTAACAGTGCGTCTCGGCGAGACATCGATGTTCCACGGTGACGGCGCCACCTGTGGAGGCCACAGTGCAAGCTAGCAAGTACATATACAAAGGGTAAATAGCAGAAGCTCTGTAGCTGCACGTTGAGCATACGTTTACAATTTGATCGTGCACTCCCAACCAAGTACAGCTGTTTCGTCCTCCTTGGGACTCGTCAGCCTGGCGTAGGGAAGTGACACGATCTTGGGTTGGCACTGACAGTGCGTCTCGGCGAGACGTCAATGTTCCACGGTGACGGCGCCACCTGTGGAGGCCGCTGTGCAAGCTATCAAGTACATACACAAAGGGTAAATTGCCGAAGCTCTGTAGCTGCACGTTGAGCATATGTTTACAATTTGATCGTGCACTCCCAACCAAGTACAGCTGTTTCGTCCACTTGGGACTCGTCAGCCTGCGTAGGGAAGTAACACGATCTTGGGTCGGCACTAACAGTGCGTCTCGGCGAGACGTCAATGTTCCACGGTGACGGCGCCACCTGTGGAGGCCGCTGTGCAAGCTAGCAAGTACATATACAAAGGGTAAATAGCCGAAGCTCTGCAGCTGCACGTTGAGCATATGTTTACAATTTGATCGTGCACTCCCAGCCAAGTACAGCTGTTTCGTCCTACTTGGGACTCGTCAGCCTGGCGTAGGGAAGTGACACGATCTTAAGTCGGCGCTAACAGTGCGTCTCGGCGAGACGTCAATGTTCCACGGTGACGGCGCCACCTGTGGAGGCCGCAGTGCAAGCTAGCAAGTACATATACAAAGGGTAAATAGCCGAAGCTCTGCAGCTGCACGTTGAGCATATGTTTACAATTTGATCGTGCACTACAGCTGTTTCGTCCTACTTGGGACTCGTCAGCCTGGCGTAGGGAAATAACACGATCTTGGGTCGGCACTAACAGTGCGTCTCGGCGAGACGTCAATGTTCCACGGTGACAGCGCCACCTGTGGAGGCCGCAGTGCAAGATAGCAAGTACGTATACAAAGGGTAAATAGGCAACTCTCTATAGCTGCACGTTGACAGTATGTTTACAATTTGATCGTGCAGTCCCAACCAAGTACAGCTGTTTCGTCCTACTTGGGACTCGTCAGCCTGGCGTAGGGAAGTGACACGATCTTGGGTCGGCACTAACAGTGCGTCTCGGCGAGACGTCAATGTTCCACGGTGACGGCGCCACCTGTGGAGGCCGCAGTGCAAGCTAGCAAGTACATATACAAAGGGTAAATAGCCGAAGCTCTGTAGCTGCGCTTTGAGCGTATGTTTACAATTTGATCGTGCACTTCCAGCCAAGTACAGCTGTTTCGTCCTACTTGGGACTCGTCAGCCTGGCGTAGGGAAGTGACACGATCTTGGGTCGGCGCCAGCAGTGCGTCTCGGCGAGACGTCAATGTTCCACGGTGATGGCGCCACCTGTGGAGGCCGCAGTGCAAGCCAGCAAGTACATATACAAAGGGTAAATAGCCCAAGCTATGTAGCTGCACGTTGAGCGTATGTTTACAATTTGATCGTGCACTCCCAACCAAGTACAGCTGTTTCGTCCTACTTGGGACTCCTCAGCCTGGCGTAGGGAAGTGACACGATCTTGGCTCGGCGCCAGCAGTGCGTCTCGGCGAGACGTCAATGTTCCACGGTGAGGGCGCCAACTGTGGAGGCCGCAGTGCAAGCTAGCAAGTACATATACAAAGGGTAAATAGCCGAAGCTCTGTAGCTGCACGTTGAGCATATGTTTACAATTTGATCGTGCACTTCCAGCCAAGTACAGCTGTTTCGTCCTACTTGGGACTCGTCAGCCTGGCGTAGGGAAGTGACACGATCTTAAGTCGGCCCTAACAGTGCGTCTCGGCGAGACGTCAATGTTCCACGGTGACGGCGCCACCTGTGGAGGCCGCAGTGCAAGCTAGCAAGTACATATACAGAGGGTAAATAGCCGAAGCTCTGCAGCTGCACGTTGAGCATATGTTTACAATTTGATCGTGCACTCCCAGCCAAGTACAGCTCTTTCGTCCTACTTGGGACTCGTCAGCCTGGTGTAGGGAAGTGACACGATCTTAAGTCGGCGCTAACAGTGCGTCTCGGCGAGACGTCAATGTTCCACGGTGACGGCGCCACCTGTGGAGGCCGCAGTGCAAGCTAGCAAGTACATATACAAAGGGTTAATAGCCATATTATACATATACAGGGTGTCCCAGAAAACGTGTCATTGAATTATAATAAAAAAACTATACCACCTACAGTCATGCGGTCAATGGCATTTGTTCTTACTGGGTTTTTGCCACCTCCTCATGTTAATCTCGTGTAACGTAAGTTTAATTATGTAAATTTTTGCGAGCTTAAGTCGGAAATTTGCCTAGTAAAAGTCACTTTTTTACCCCACCAATGTGAAGAGCGTGTCTAATTTAGTCAAATTAATGATAATTGACAGGGATATTCAGGAGCTATATCCCATCGGAAAAAATAGCCGAACATCATGGTCTACGGCGGTCGCACAGAATAGCGCATGATGAATTTTTCAGCGCAATCTTTGTCAGTCCGACGAAAGGAGGTTGGAAACCCAGCCCTCCCCGACATCGCAGAAAGAGATAAAACAGGCACGGCTTATCACGTCTGACTTTCGCTGGGCTAATGCTTTCCCTGTCCCAATTTTAGGAACTGTTACTTTTTCTACTATCACTCTGTGGGCTGGCTTCGGAACCTCCTTTCGTCGCTCTGAGAGCGATTGCGCTGAAAAAGTCATCGCGCGCTATGGTCCGGTGCTCCGAAAAGCATTATATTCGGCTATTTTTTTCTGATGCGATAGCTCGTGAATATCACTTTGAATTAACATGAATATTAGTGAATTCGGCATGCTCTTCATATTGGTGGGGTAAAAAAGTGCCCATTACTTAGCAAATTTCCGAGCTCAGCTCGCAAATATTTACATAATTAAACTTGGACTACATGACATTCACATTAGGAGGTGGCAAAAACCTAATAAGAACAAATGCTGTTGACCGCATGATTCTAGGTGGCGTAGCTTTTTTATTATAATTCAATGACACGTTTTCTGGGACACCCTGTATATTACATATTCTTATTATTATATATTCTGATATAATATCTTCATAATATGTCTGCAGAGATTGTTCCAAAATAGCATATGTGATGCAGCGTCATACATTATTGGGCTTCTGGGGAAAATCCGATCCACCTGATACAGACGGCAGCCTTTGTAATGGTGTCTGACACATTTTTAGCAGCCACTGTTGTAAAATATACATTAAAAATGCTCCTGTGAAAGTATCACGAAGTTCTTCATTTCATTTGTTTACTTTAAAAACCCTTGTGAAGGGATTTACATAAAGGGGGAAGTTTGTATCCGAAAAAGACATACCAAAATGATGTACACAAAAATGCAAAAAATTCGTTCACTCACCGCAAAAGTTCATTCGATCTGAAAATAATCATAGCACTTGGAAATAAATGACGATATATTTTGTTCTGATGCCATGTGGGCAGGAAGGTCATTCCAGTTTGACACCATCAGCTGGTGCGCAGAGTAGAGGAATTTTTTTGTTTGTGTAGGGTGGAGCAAGTACTTTGTGCGGGTCATCAAGTCTTGGAAGTAACTTGTGAGGGGATTGACAGTAAGTGGGGTGGGGAGGAGGGTGACCGTAATATAACTTATGAAAGAATGTCGAGCTTGATACCTTTCATCTGGTAATCAAAGGAGTAAGAAAGAGTTGGGCTTTAATGGCTGAGACGCTGAAAAAAGGATGATAATCACGAGCAACAAACCGTGTTCTCTACAAATTCGACTTTGTCGATTAATAGATGTTGGGATGGGTTCCTGATTGCAGAGGCATATTCCAGTTCTTTTGAACATGGCAGTTGATGGCCTGTGACTGGAACACATAGAAAGGACAAATACATACAAAGCATCAAGTGCCTAAGAAATGAATGATGAAAGAAGGCAGTCAGTGGAACGGTTAGCCAGTACTAGGACTTGAACCCACAACTTCTGTATTACCGATCCAGCGCTCTTACCAATTCAGCTAAGCTAACACGCCTCTCCAGTGACTTCCAAGGGTGCGGATGTACCCTAGGAATAGGTTTATGAGCAGGAGAAGATTAGTCACTGTTATTATACGGGCATAGCTCTCTGTCCAGTATGATCACCGCAGAGCACATTTGCAGGAACTCACAGGCACAAAACTTGCATAATAAATATGTAATAGCCTCAAACAGCTATTACATATAATAACTAGGACATGGAACTCCAATAGCAGATGGTTTGGCAGTACAACACAGGTAACCTTGCCATCACTATATACTTCCCAAAATGCTGAAAATAAATTGATAGAATTACTGTAATGAACTGCTCAATTTTTCACCTCAGATATATTTTTAGCACTCTGTCTTTCATGTTTCAAAATATACATGCATCGAACCTGCAGAAGCTTGTGTGTGTAAGTAGAGTCACACATCTATTGTGCAACAGGCAGGTTTAAGTTGTGTTGAGATATGTCAAGTCCTTACGCGTGCTCACCACCTGTAGATTCCTTTAAAGGGAACAAAAACTTCATGCTACATACCACATTTATAAAAGAAATTGGTCCCGTACCTGACGGACAACTGTCATGACCATTGCCAGATCTCTTCCTCTCTTGTTCCTTCCACTTCCATGAAGTCATCACCCTAAAATTGTTAAAATACAATTGCACCGAGCTGTGTACATTTTCACACACAAATACATAACAGAGTGGCCTGTCTCTAATAAGACTTCAACAAGTTTGTGTAACTCTGTTTTGAAACTGGACACAGGAAGGCCATTTCCAATCAGCTGAAAAAATTTGATCGGAAGAGGAACGGTTTCTGCTGATTTCCATAGTTGGTCCGTAGCAGTGCAACCTTGTAAGGTGGTACAGTGATGGATTTCATACCATAATGGCAAGTGCTTGGGATGGCGCTAAAAGATCCTGAATTTGCAAGACAATTTTGTGTAAGTGTCTGATTTCCAAGTGAACACTTTGTCTACTGTATTTTGCATGTCTTGAAGGAGCTGATTGGCTGGATGGATGGATGGATTGTAGTGGCACCCCTGGTGGGCCTCTTTGCAACGAGGGTCCAGCACATTGCACCTGTAGACATGGTTGTCGTACACCAGGCTTTCTCTCTTTCTTTCTTTTTTTTTGTGCACTGCAATTTTCTCGTAGTTCCCATCTGTGGCGGTTCCCCAGATTAGACAACAATAGTACAGCTTGAGGTAAACTAAGGATTTCAACTGCGTTGGTTTAGAATCCAGAGCCCTTCTTTACTATGGGCAGTATCCTGCATATTATAAGGAAAACAAACAGAAGAAAACGTGTGCCTGATCCCTCCCTCCGTATTTCCAACATTTGGTTCGATATCTTGTCCAAGGAATTCACGAACTACATTGGTGCACATTGCTGTAACAATTAAAATGTTACACCTATAGATGCGGAATACACAGCTTCATTTTACGTACTGTGGATGTTACTGACTGCATTGGCATGGCTGCATTCTGAACAACACTCGGAATGTACAGTGTATCTTTTGATTTAGTGCGTAAACGTCAATTTTCTTTAATCTTTATTGTTCTTTGTTGCGTAAATGCTCTCCTAACATCTGCGTGCCACAACGTAATTCTCACAAGGAGAGTAAACACTGTATAAATTATACAGAAGACACTAACCTCGTCACGTCCAGATGCAACAGTCTTGGAAGATCGATTCAAGGAAAGCACTGCGGACTGCTGTAGGCAGAGGCTTTTGTACACAAAATGAGGGGTCCGTCTCATAGTCTGCATTCTTCAAACACGATTGGCAAAATCCGCTGCCAACCATAGCTGCCGCTGCGGTTGAACGCGCAGTATCGTACGGAACTGAATGCCCGCCGAGAAATCTCGCTTTGACGACACAACCGAGGCATGTCAATGAAGTCTGTGTACCTCGATAAATTGGTCGTTGTCCCAAAAGATATAAATAAAGAAAACTTGGAAATACACACACTACACTAACGCTGTGAAACAGCGCGCCGGATCCCGACAGTCGTCGTAGCTCGTATCCTCGTAGCCAGTTCCTCTTTCCACGGAAGTCGCTAATTGGATTATCGCAGTTATAAAACAGGTCGCAGATTTCGAAGTATATACATACTTTTTATTTCCACACATTGTGACAACAGTATATCGGCGTAAAAATGTTGGTTCTTGCTGAAAGTTGTTGTTGTAGTGCTCGATCACGTGACGGCATTCTGCGCGCTGATTGCATGGGCGATTGACGTCATCCCAATGGGATGAGCAGATGAGTTTTCTATATATGCGTACGTTTTCTTGGTTTGACGCTAGGTGTGCCAGCGTCGGCGTGAACCGCGATATTCAAAATTCGAGTTCACAAAAACTGCGAGGTGTTGAGGCATGCATTTTCGTATGTGAAGTTACTTTTGTGTATTCTATTGGTAGCCACTGCGGAAAAGTCTCTCCAGGTCAGAGACCCTTTAAGAAAAAACCGTGAACCCTGCAAGCTATACCGAGGATTTCGCACCCGTCTCTCCTGCTGCCATTTCCCGTACTGCCAAAATTCTCCCACCGCGAAAATCTTATAATTTCTTATCTTTTCATTACAGCTGGTGTGAAACAAGCCCTGCGATGTAACTTTGTCTCAGGCCCCGCACACCCCTAGCACTGGCCCTGCCTCCAGTCTCAACTGACACGTATAAACATCCAGCCCCTCAGCCTTGCCACAATCTTGGGTCCTTCTTCTAACCCTGTGCAGTAAAGTATCTGCCTGCATGTATTCTATCTGTTCTTGACCTCTACTAGCCTGCTTGCACTCCTCTGACCTCAGAGCTTTTGCAGTGAATACGGAGATGTGATCTTCAAGGCACTACATCTCCGGTGGCTTACCGGATGAACTACTATACCCATCAGTTACGACGCACTCGCGTGTGTGATATCTCATTTACGTGTATCATGTGTGTGTGCGAGTGTGTATGACTCATCTTTTTCATCCTAATCCCACTCGTATATTAACCCACATGCACTGAGGTATGGTACCGCAATTGTTGCGGTGAATTACCTCATCCCATCGTAATTCATGAAATAGTAGTAGTTGTTCTTGTTCCTGTACATTGTTCCTGTAACTTGTTTCAGAGGCGCAAAGCGGGTAAGAGGAGCTACGACAGATAGAGGGCTCAACAAGAACATGTAAAAATTGTACGATCAGAGATTTTACTTAATTAATATGAGCATTGTCGTAATTTCACGCGTATAAGCCGCACCGCAGACCCGTTTTTAGGAACGTTCTGAAAATTTTCGGGCAGATAAGCCGCGGGCAATACGACACAACTGATTTGTGCGACAAAGCACACCATAGAGAAGGCCATAAACCCTGTGGTCCATATTCGGGTGTCGGCATGGTGTACAACTAATGTTCTACCAATGTCGGATTGTACCCTTGTTGCCTGTTTTTCGTGGATCGACTGGTCAGTGGCCTTCCAGAAGACACGAATCACTGTCATCACTGTCACCACTTTCGTTGAGGCTGTTTGGGGATGACACGAGGAAAGTAAGTCTACTTGAATGTGGACGCGCCCCTGTTACGCATTGTTTGTGCACTGGCAGGGTGTTGTTGTTCCAAGCCCACTGTCGGCCCTTTCGTTAAAACCGGCGTATGGGGAAAATACCAGGGCAAGATAGTCACGAGATAAGCCGCACCGGTGAATAAGCCGCAGAGCGCCCGAGAGAAGAATAAATCGCTCATAAGCCGCGGCTAATACGCGTGAAATTACGGTATATAAACGAGACGCTCACTACTGAGTTCTGGGCTGATGTCCGAATGATCTTTATCAAAATTCTCAATCTTTCTCAAAAGTTCTTCAGTACCTCTACCTGTTTACGAATTATTCAGCCGAGGGACCTTCGTGAAACACAGGGTATAGGATTCACATTTCGCAGGCCTTTTTCAGCATTCGTAGAATACTCTATAGCGATTCCGAGCTTTCTGCACTTGTGTTTCCTACAATTTCCTCGTCTGACAGGCAAACACATGGTTGTCCCATGATGCGCAACGGAACGACAGTCACTCTAGTATCCGGGAAGTCGCCTACATGTTACCCCGCCTTTTGAAACCTTGTTTAGCCGAGTGAACCTAGAAGACGGTGTAACGTCATAGGCTTTAGCACTTCCTCACGTTCCAGGCTCAGAACGAATACAGGGACAGTTGAGACCGCACTCTCACTCACTCTGGGCTGCGCGTTGTTATGCAATACGGTAAAGAATATGATCGACGTGACTCCCGCACTGGTACTGCTCATCGTTACCGGAACATCTCAATGTGCATCCACTGTCGAGGAATCCCTGACCAACGTAACATAAATTCCGAACGGCACAGTAGATGAATCTGTTCCTTTTCCCCTGGTTTCAAAGTAGCATAATCTTTCGTTCCCGAAGGAGAAATTTGTACACTTTGGTGTTCCTTTAATGACGACGTCACGTTGTTTACGGAGACGCTCTTCTCAATTCTACGGAGACGCTCTTCTCACCGTGCTGTAGAAAACGCACACCACAGTGGCTTTATTTTAAAAGTGTGATCCGATTTTAGTTGTTTTATCCACTGCATGTTGGGAATGCCTGCAGGTTCGTAACACAGGGGTGACACAAACCCGCCATTGTTGTAAGTATCCTCAAGCGGGTGCCCTTGACAAGACTGACATCTTGCCCTGGTCGCACGAAATAGAAAACGTCATTTTGAGGTCATGTGACTTTGTTTATATGTCGTTCTGCCGCCTACCGACATACCTCCGTCGTCATAAAGCCAAGGGATGAACATATATTGCCAGCGTAAACTACGCGGTACATCTTCCGTAACTAGCTCATTTCTCGTTAGGTTAAGTACATCGCACGGGCTCAGTGAGTCTTAATGCGCGGTCGTCATTACATCTTTGTCAACAGTACGAGGCCAAAACTGTACGTTTTACTGCGAGACTATCGGATATAAATAATTACCGTGATCGGAAGACATCCAAAACGTCGTGCAGAAACAGCAACCGCATTGTTTACAAACGGTTTGGTCGCCTATAACGGGCGCCGCTATGTTTAAGGTCACATGTGCCTTGACGTTTTCTCTGACGTGCGGCCAGCACCTGTTCAGGATGCATTGTGTTCGCCCAGCACGCTTTCGTCTACAGAGCAATGCACTGAGTGCCTCCCCTGTGGTTCGTAACATGATTGCTTCTGCGTTAACTAGGCTTATTGTTGCCTCGCCGATTCAATGTTTCAATGTGCACTACCTCCCTGGCGGACACTGGGAAGTATTGAGGAATGTATCGCGACACTGAGAGAACTCATCTCAACGGGTAAGCAATGTTGCACGACCCACGAACTTATACAAAGTGCTAGCTTTTATTTTCGAGCATACCAAGCTCGTGCTAAATAGTTGAAACGGTGATGAATCTTCCAGCTAACGTGTGCGTTAAATTCTTCAAAGACGCACTTTTGCTTTGGGCCATTAGGACGGCCGAGTGATTGCACGGACATGTTCGCCACTGGCAAGTATACCGCAGTGGTATCTACGACATCTTCCCTGACAAGAACTCACGAATAACTTTCTGAGCTTACAGTGATATGAAAACAGAAGGGTCGGCCCAGGACGCATACTACCCCCCTGTCACCCACTCCTTCTTGCTGTCATAGGCCGCTCATAGCCGCAGTTGCTTCGCGGCGCTAACAGGCAATTAAAAAAGAAAGAAAAAGAACACAAGGCGGAGGATGGAGGGTACCTCTCTGTTAGAGCGTCGTATGTATCCCAAAACGCTAACCAGCTTACAGCTATATAATTGTTTTACCAAAGTCTGTTAATTTTAGTGGCCCAAATTTAAAGCTTCAGCAGTGATGGTAATAGTATCCATCACGGCGGCTTCTGAATTTAGCAGCTCTAGAAAATGTTCTTCTTACAATTATTTCCTTACCCTCATTTCTCTCTCTATCTCTGTTTACACTAGCCTCTCCCCGTGCGGCTTGTACATGACTTACAGGGAAGCTAACGAGGTCCTTCACAATCTCAGAGGAGTACTGGTTACGTATACTTTAAGACAAGGACATTGTCATGATCGCCTGCCATCTCACTCCAAAAATAGGGCAACATACCGTGGTCTGACTCCCCCGAAGTGTTTGGCGAAAAATGTATGTGTGTGTGTGGGGGGGGGGGGGGGGACTCTGTTTATAGAGGTCATTGTACAAGTGATCTGGAGTCTTGGGCTTGCGGTTGTTTGAACCATTAACTCAGGCTGACTTCGGCCGACGGTGGGATTGTTTAAGGGAAAAGCACGTTGTACCTGTGTGCATCATACATATATCTTCCCGAGGTGTGTAACGGGAAACGTATCTTCGCGCACAATGTCTTCCTCCCCCGAGGAACGTAATAAGAAGCCTGTAGACGCTAAGGCGCCACAAATGGAACAAGTGTCAAAAAGAAAGAGGGAGAAAGAAATGAAAAGACCTCTGGGAGCGTAGTGGGGTTAAGAGGGTAGTTGGCAAGGTGTGGCCGCGAAGTGAGGACGGCTGAGGCCGTGGTGCCAACTCCGGGCTTTGTGTGTGAGGACTCTGCGATGCAATGGACTGAGTGAGAACATCGCACGGGGGCCGTGTGCTGTGGACTTTACATACATCAAGGAACCACCAGCGCAAGAATGTCGTGAACCGTCCTCGTCGACTGTTCCACTGGACGCACCCAGCACCCGACTTCGCAAGAGTCCGACAGATATGTACCATACCAGTACTGTTGCACTGATGTCGTTTTTCTTTTAGTTTTTGTTGCGTTGCTCAGTAAAATGTTGCAAATGTCAACACTTCGTTAGCCTCCTCATTTCCTTCTTGCAGAGGTCCAAATTACATGCGCGATGTGGCGTGATTGCCCGGGGAACTTAAACTAAGAGCGGACTCAACTGTCCCTACTAGGCCATCCCCTCGGAGTTGGTGACGAACCCGACCACATTCGTGACAGACATTTCAAATGGGCTTCGGCAGGCATCATCGCCAGCGTGGCAGCCACGGGAGTGGTCACGTGTTCACGAGAACCAATATGAATGGCCGATGCTATCGCTCCTCTGACGTCGCGCGCCGAAGCTTCTTCTAGGGTTTGTGTTTTGCGAACAATGACACGTAGGAATATCTTCCCCTCTATACTCTTACGTGCAGCGCAATGCATGAAGGATACAACTGAACCAAGGAATTAAATTCTCACAACCTTTTATTGGCAAGAGGCACTCCCTTTATTAGGAATGACATAATTGTTGAAGAGAAAAGAAACCAGATACACTGAAAGAAGGAAGTCACTGAACAGGTTAACCAGCTGTAGGACTCGAACCGACGCCTTCTGGATTGCCGGTCCATTGTTCCTAGGCACTTGAGGCTTGTGTGTTGTCCCTTCTTCTGTGTTCCAGCCTCAGAAATTCAATTTCCCCCGGAAAACCAGATACACCATAGACGATCCGTCAGCTGAGGATGCCAACTTCGTTCATTCCCAAAACCGAAAGAAGAAACAGAACGGGCGCCTCTCATAAGAGCTACCTCGTCGTCATATACTTCCAACAATTGTTTCCTTCTTGCGGCCTTCCGAATTTTACGCGTAATTACCTGTAGTACTAACGTACAGCAACGACCTGGGGCCCGATCTTCAACTTGTCGTTATTCCATAACGGGCTTTAAATGCATCACTTCTGCCCGTTGCCCCATTGCCCATACTACCAACCTTCCCGAACCGCGTACTCTCCCTTAACGAGCTGAACTCTCAACCCCCTCTCTCTCCCAAAATTGCTTGGTCCCTGGCCACATGCAGCCCACCAACTCTCTGTCCTCAAAGCTCTCTTCATCTATCAGGATGCCATAGGACTTTGATCCTGACTGTGAAGGGGCACATTTTCTTCATTCCCGGCAACACCACCAGCAATGGCATAGAGTATCGTCCCCTTGCGATGAAACTCACCATCCATCATCTCACAATAAAGTTGTCATTGTTGCTGTCGGCCCGTGATTCGCCAAGAGCTCTTGCGCAAGCCTACCACAGCGACCTTGTAGCGCACGAACTTCAAATATAAGGATAACGATATATGTGTGAAAGTTGAAGATTGAGGCCGTGGAGTTTACAACGAGACCACTGACTCCAGATATTCGGCCACGCCGCATTGGCGGCTCCGTTTGAGACGCGTGCTTTCCTGTTGCTGTCAGAGTTAAGGGCGAAACGCATTGGACGTTTTCTCAGCGTCAAAACGTCGGGCGTACGTCATGGCCTTGCACACGCGGCCAAGAAACGCAAGCGAGGCGACCACCCAAAACACATGGGACGCGTACGGAGCGAGTGACGCGGTTGCTATATTCGTCGACCACAAATGTCTGTTAGAACGTGCAGATGCTCTTCTTTCCTGTGGTTCCTGCGTTCCTTCATTTCAGATACCATTAAAATGTTCACGTAAATTTAGTGTGATGGATAATGCCCCCAAAATTTATGCGAGCTGCTCATACGCCACCTTGTCTGCCGCACGACGGCCACGGTTCTGTCTACTTCTCGGAAAGCGCGCCCAGACGCGAGCGAATATCTGTAGTCGACAGATTCCGACGTACGCCCTCCGCGCGCGTTGAAAAACTGGTTTTTACGAGGTCACACGCACGCCGAGCGCGCGCGCGTCCTGAAAACGTTGGAAAAACGCTCCATGCGTTTAGCCCTTAAAAGGAAGAACGCCAATGTACACGTGATTTCAAACAACTTCCTCGTCTGACAGGCAGACACATTGTTCTCCCACGATTCGCAGCGGAACCATACTCACTCTAATATCCGGGAAGCCACCCACACAGGTTACACCGCCTTTTAAAAACCTTTCGTAGCCGAGCGAACCTAGAACACGGTGTGGCATCCTCGACCTTAACACTTCCTCTCAAACTAGACTCTGAACGAATACAGGCACAGTTAAAAGCGCACTTTCACTGACTGTGGGCTACGTGTTGCTATTCAATACAGCCAAGAAAATGCTGGGCGTGACTCCCGCGCTGATACTGTTCGTCGTTGCCGGAACATCTCGATGTGCACCAACCTACAACGAAGCCCTGATCGACTTTGAACGGGAACTGAAGGGGAGGCCCCTGGGTAAGGTATCGTGAAATGCAAACAGATTTCCCTGCGTGCAGTTATGAGTATAGATTGGTACGAGGCAGAGTGCATGGCATGTATGCTTGTGGTCAATAGACAACAAGTTGCTTCTAGCAGCCTTGTGCTCCGAGGTTTTTAAATCTGAAGGGGCAGTTGTTAATTCGTCGGTCTATTGAAGGATTGCTATATACTGCACATTGCAAAAGCTCGTATTATCCATTAGGCCGCCCGAGAGACTGCGGCGACCTCTACCTGTCTGGGCAAAACCACAGCGGTGTCTACAACATTTACCCTTACGAAGATTCATCAGCAGCCGTCCCAGCATACTGCGATATGGAGTCAGACGGTGGAGGATGGACTGTGAGTTGTTGAAATTGGTCATGTACACGAGAGAGAAAGAGAGAGGAAAGGAATGCGTCGTTTTACTCTTTCTCATAACAGAAAGTATACCATCCATACAACGAAAACAATGATAACACACACCGTAAGGTGCGCGTTGATTTTAAGTGATGATTAAGTGAACACTGTTTCTCAACGTCGGAACATCTGTTTTCTGAAATTTTTTGCCCACGTGTCAGTGCCGTATGTGCACGTAATGTTGCAAAACGACAGTGGTTCACATTGATGGGACTAATTAAAAAATAAACGTTCATGAACCACGTATCTGCTGATTGCCGATACGCACTACGTAAGGGGCAGACCCCGTATGGTTATCGATACACCTCGAGTCCCATTCGCGATACATTCTTTTCCGTGATGGTCCGAACCTGTATATTTCAATGCAGCCATCCCGCACGTCACTGTTTTGCGGTGTTAACACGGGATACACCTCCGCATGTCGGTGTATAGACCTCTACCCGAGGAATGTCATCATGAAGGTAAACGGACTGAATCCGAAACAGATCGGAAGTGGAGGGTTGGGTTTCACGAATGGGCACTTGTTCGCTGCCTCCTATTGAAAGTAAAGTAGGACCGCGTCCCTTTCAGGGACCATCGTAATCCCCTCAGTACCGTGGCTTTCGGGCGCGACCTTGTTCGCTCAGTTTTGAGCGTAGTTCAACTCTACCGAATTGGTGGCGCTGTCGAACACGATGACATCATTTGTTTACAAACAGGGAGGGGTCTATCGGTTCCGCTCCGAGTAGTGTGCGTAAGCTGTGTCGCGAAAGTGTCTGAGCAATTAGTGACATATCACGAAAATGCGACCGTCATTGGCCGGGTTCGAACCCGTATTCCGGTCTCCGGATCACAAGGCGGGCACGTTACCAGGGCTAGTGGTTTCCCATTTTGACACCAGGCATGTGTAGGTGACACTGCAGTGTAACTAACCACTGTTAATTTTTTTAGACCTGCTCAGGTGTAATTATGGAGTAACTATAGGACGTATTCCCTTGGATGCACCCCTATTAGCAGACCGCGGATTTATACGCACTAAAAAGCCACTAAATATGCATGCAATCATGCAGCAAAAAACAGCGAAACATGCATAAACATGCAGCTAAAGTGGCAAAGCAAGCATTAAACATGCAGCAAATGCGGCAAAAAGTGCAGAAATATGCAATATGCGCAAGATTTATTTTCATGCGTGTTGTAGAGAACTTCAGGGTACAGTCTAGATTTGCAACATCAACAGTGACTATAAGGTCGTATGTTACACCACGATCACCTACTTGTAGTTCTGGTGACAATAGACCACGATATACTGCTCCACATCTGGTCGCGCCAGTGCGACCTACGTTTCCATTTTTGTCTTTCTATTTCTATTCTATTCTATTCTATACTGTTCCAAGATTTCGTGGCTGAAACTTTGGCACCTCTCTGTAAGCATAAGCTTGTATGTTGAAAAGCTCCTCTCAACAACATTGCTTTGGTGACCAAGGAGATAAATGCTGGGATTCTCTTGTACCTAATCCCCTGGGGATTCACCTTCCAATATGAAATGGAATCGTTTTCTGACGAAGGGGTCGGGCTATTGACAAGCAAGGCGAAGCGTGGGACCAGCCTATTGTACCAGATGACCAGATGCGCGAATTCCCCAAAAATAAAGAAAAAAGGGGGTTAAGTTCCACTGAGCTGAAAATCTGGACACGACGGGGAAGTGTGCTGGATACGGCTTGGCGAGGAAGAAAAGTATTTTGAGTACTGAGTAGCAAATACTGAAAAAAAGTATTTTAAATTCTTTAAAAATACTTGTCGCAAAAAGTATTGAGCAGACTACCAAAATACAAGAAAAAAGTAGAGAAAATACTGTATTTGGAGTACGTACTCAAGATACGTACACGTCTGAGTCGACTCCAATGCTGGTTTCGCATGCGTCTGTAGCGAACGCAGCCTTCCGCGCGTCTTCACATGCCCGGCGTCCGAGAAGGTCGCTGCAGCGCGACGCGCCCCGCTGAACGACACATTTATGCACAAACATGAAGTATTCTTACAAACATGCACTAACGTCCGAAACATGCATTTTCATGCATTTTAAATGCATTCATATGGCCTGAAAACATGCAAATATATTGCGTTCGAAGCTCTGCATGCCCCGGAAAGAAACATGCAAAACATGCAAATCCGTGGTCTGCCAATTAGGAACCCTCCCCCCTCCCCTCCCCCCCAAAAGGAAAAAAACATTGCATGTGGGATGTTAATTGAGTGTCAAAGTAACAGATGTTTGTATAGTAAGGGTGTAAGCATCTAACGCACTCAGACATTTTTGATAGGTATTCACAAGTTTACAGCAAAGGCAGCCCATAGTGGGCTAGTAGACGTCCAGTACTTTGACGTACCTGTCCAGACGTGTACAGTATTGATATCTTTATTACAAATTAGCTACAAGATGCCGGACAAACATATTTTGTTGATGTCTGTTGCGATCTTTAATAGATATCTAAAGTTCTCAAAATCGCACGCCGAAAATGGTGGCGTTGTTATTGCCGGTGTAATGCCTATACAAGATTCTGACAGCGTATTGGTTACCTACATACACTCCAAAGGTAGTCAAGTTACAGTTACAATTACGTAATATCAAAAGTAATCCTGTGAGTAATTAATCACCGAGAACGGAATTACAGTACTTGTGCAATCAGCTGCACTGTTAGGACACCAGCATTATAGGACTCCCTTTTGGAAGGGTGTACTCTTATTTGAGAGTGTACCTAAAAAGGAGTCAGTGAGAACACTGCTGAATTATGTTCTGAAGCTGTTAAAATTTTACAGTAAACAACCTTTCGGGATGATATCAGGGTATTGATGTACACCTAAAGTGTAGTGTTAGGTTAGCACTGAACTACACCGAAAAAAGTATAACGCTGTTTAACATTGTGGGATAGCTGAGCTGTTCTTGGGCACGACCCTATAGGACATCGGTGGCCGATCGACGATTTGCCCTTCTGTAGGCGTTAGGACGACACATAGCGTTCCACAGTGGATTCTAAATGCAAAGCGGGCCCGACGGGAGGTTATCATTATCACACAGCGGACGTCTCCACACCGTTTCCATTATATTTATTTTTTATGCTTTCCTTCACTTCGTCTGTTATACATGATTGGAACCTCAGTATATGAACCTTGCTCAGCCTTGGGAACCTTGGAACAATGTCTTCCGAACTCAAGAGGGCTCACCCATTTTCGTGCAAAGGCTTTCACGTAAATGTTTTTTTTTTTCTTCAGGTCTTTCAGAAGCGAGGACAGTTTGGAAATCCCGTATACTACTTTCACAGAAAATGGGATGAATACGCCTGTGGTTTCGGAAACCCTGCTAAGGAGTACTGGTTAGGTAAGTGTCACAAAGTGGATATTTGAAACACGGGAGCAAGACGGGGTAGTTGGTGCTGGTTCATAATAATCGTGTTGCAGACGAGAGAAGTTAGGATAAGGGCTAGGAACGAACATAATCAGAAAAGGGCTGCGAGTATGCAGTATCCTTGTTCTGATTCCGTTTATTTCTAACCGTTGTCCGTGTGTTTCGTTTTCCATACGATTGTTATGAATGTGTGAACACTGAAAGAGTATGGGATTTAAATTTTTGGCAGGTAACAACGTCCTTCACGCCCTGACCTCAAGCAAAGCAATGAGGCTACGAATCCAACTCAAGAACCACACGGGTGAAACACTCACAGCCGACTATTCAGTTTTCAAAGTTTCTGATGAAAAAGAACACTTCAAGATTAGAGTGAGCGGATACACAGGGGAAGAAGGTAATTTTGACTTTTCAAACACCAGTCAATTCCCTTAAATGTTTGCGTTACATTATTCCCAAAAGCTATGCTTCGTTACTTTCATTGATCCTTCTTATGGTGCCAAGATTTCGAGGACTAATGCTAGTCGTCGTAACTTTCAGGGTCAGATTCTTTCGGTAGCATAGATGAGGCCAAGTTCAGCACAGAGGACCAAGACCACGACAATTACTCGGACAACTGCGCCGTTCTGTATAAAGGAGGCTGGTGGTACACTAACTGCCACCATTCAAACCTTAATGGTCTCAACCTCAACGGCGAACATGCCTCGTATGCGGACGGTATAGAATGGTCATACAGGAAACACCCCATTCTCTTCTACCACTATTCTTATCCACAAGTTGAAATGAAAATGAGAGACGTGAACTTTAACAAATGAGCAGCTGACGGTAGGATGCAGTGGAAGAAGTCTTGTATCCCACATGTGCCCCCGTAAACGTCACTCTCTTACATTATTTCGAAAAGGTGGAGGTTGTTTAGACGAAAAAAAAAATGACATCCTTCTAACGTGGTAGACAAGTGAATAAGGTGTAAAAAAAAGATGTAACTCGATGTAACTCGTATGAGAAGATTGGTAAGTTGGCGTTTCTTAATGAGGCTGTCATGTGTGACACTGTGTCTTCATTTCTCTCCTACATTTCAGTTCAATGAATCACGTCTACTTTTTTTTCGGCAGTGTCGGTTATGTGTTCTTAACGTGCTGATGATATTCATTGCGCGTGGCGTGATTTGATTTTGTGCGAGTTTGTCTGATTTGTTTTTTGCTATGTACTGCCCCCCCCCCCCCGCACACTTCTACGGGGGTGTACCCTGTCACCCACTCTTAATAATAAAACTTTTGAAATCCACGCTAAGAAATCCACCATTCAAAATCCAACCCTTTGAAATTCACGCTGTCAAAATAAATCACAATGGGTCTTCGTAGTCCAGTGTTAAGCATGGTTTTACGTGAGAAAATCAGTGTTTTAAGAAGGTTTAAGAAGCTCACACTCCAGAATAACGAGTCTTTATGCAGTTCTGTGTCGTATTTAGCATGTATCTCTCAATTATTCATTAATTTAATTAAGTTACAGGCGTAAATAACTAAGCTTATGAATACTAGGAAAATAACGCTTCAGCGGTTCGGCTACCATTGGGGACGAGGCTATTTGAGAAAATGGAGTGTCGACGGAGCCGTATGGTGTTGCGGGATGTGCTGCATAAAAAGGATAATCACGACAAGCTATAATAAAGCATATGTTTCTTCTGCCGATTTCGTCAGGTATTTTTCAGACGTGTAACGACTTGGTGTGCTAACACGCACGTGTAACTGATGAAGGAATTCATGGATGAAGTGACATTGATGCAGTCGTAGCTGTTTTGGACAGGAAATCGGGTTGTGGCAAGGAGCTGAAAAGCGGTTTCGATTTCTGCCCTCAACTCGTGCGATCAGCGCAAAACTCTAGCTATTATGTAGTGGTTTTCCCATGTGTATGACGTCAAACGCCCGCGACGTTTATTGGTGGAAAGCCCACATTGGAAGTTCGGTTGGTTTCCGCAACTTCCGTATTGCTGGGTGCTTTTTCAATATGGACGTGGAAGCACAGCGGAGTCAACAAGTCAGCTTTTCAGCTACCTTTCAGCAGCTGAGAGGGACTTACTACGTGCAGCAGTGTTTCGAGGCCTTGCTTTTGAAATGGTGAGCCGCGAATCGACTTCAGCATGAAGAGGAAGTTCCAACGACAGACTGTTAGATCAGCATCTATCATGATGGAGCACATGAACAGTTTGTGTGAATATCGTGTTTGACGGCGCCATGTAAAGGGGCCGGAGTGTGGGACATGCATAGTAATGCCGAATGAAGTCGAGTGCTTATGCTGCAAGGAGCTGCCCTTAAAGTAGCATATTTAGAACTTCGAACCTAGCGCTCATATTCATAAGTAAGAAGCGTGTTTCATGCACAATCATGCTGGTTGGTTTCAATACAGAAAAAAATATTCTGAACTTTTCGTTATTGTTCGTCACTTATTCAGACAGAGTGCAGCTGAATTAATACTCGGCGTCCTACTAGCTTTAGCTTTGTTCAAAGCTTGCGTGTCTCATACAGGAAATAGATATACTACATACCAACAGTTTGTGAGATGGGTGTTGCACAAACTTGAAAAAACAAAACAAAAAACCAACAACAACAAGAGAATCGTTATACCAGTCTGCGCGGTGAACAGGATACGCAAAGCCTTTCACAGGCCCCTACAGAGGGTGCCCTTGCATTTTCAGCTGTAGACACATGTCGGTAATGATGTAACTATAATAATGACCCCCCTCCCCTCGAACTTTTTTCAGCACCCCTCCATGCTTGGGATTCTGGATAAACCACTGTGCTCATCCCTGGCACAAAGCACCATCTCATCAGCCTGCTCCGCCTGGTAAGAATTACATTGGGCTCTCAATTCCACCGCCGACACAAATCCAATCCTGTTCTGACGCAACCTTTTGTCCACCCATTTAGTCAGTATGTCGTAAGTGTTGTTCGAATTCTGTCTGATAGCACCCAAATAGTATTGTTTAAGTATCTCAAGTATTTTAATGTAGACGGGTAGAAATACCACAAGACACACCACACCTCCTCAGAATAATCAGATATAAACAACACGCGTACGCTTGGTAGGGACACAATACTCGCCACGCTAGATGTGACATCACTGTATACTAATATCCTACACAACCACGGAATCACGGCCCTCTGCCAATACCCTTTCTACAACAAACACCAAAAAAGATACGGAAACCATCCTCACTCTAATGGACTTGGTCTTTAAACTAAAGTACTTCGAGTTCAATAGGGAATACTACCTGCAAGTACACGGTACAATTATGGACACACCAGTTGCACCCACGTACGCAAATATCTTCATGGGGTTCCTAGAGAACAAACTTCTTAGTGCCCACTATTAAAACCCACTATGTACCTTCGATACATGGATGATATACTTATAATATGGGAACACGGGGAACATGAATTTGAAAAATTTGTAGATCTACTGAGCACCGCGCATAGCACTATATCCCAACACTCAACTCACTCAGTCAACTTTCTCGACATCACTAGACAACGGCAACCTCACCACAACCCTGTTCAAAAAGACAACTGAGAAACAACAATACCTTAACTTTCTAAAGCCACCACCCGCGTCACTGTAAGGCTGGAATTCCTAATGGGCGGAGTGTAAGACTGTGCAGAATTTGTTCAGCCGACACAGATAATGGCGAGAAGCTTGAACTCTGCAGCACACTTGCCCAAAGGGACTATCCAGACTCCCTCCTAACCGAATTTCGTCGCAAGGCACTCACACTTGATCGAAACAAGGCTGTGAGTAGTATGGGATCAGCTCAAGAAGCCGGCAAGTCACATCTTCGCCTGGACGCCATTAATTAGCAATTAGAGCTAATTGGGACCCCCCACATTAATCAGGACCCTCCAGAGAGCCATCACACTAATTGGGGATCATCTAAGACACGTCCAGATGAAGATGTGAGTTGCCGGCTACTTGAGCTGATAAAAATAAAAAAAATAGGTAGAAAATAAAATGAAAAGCTAGAAATAGAGTGGAGAGAAACAATTTATTCGAAAATCAACGATGCCGCGGCGAAGAAACGGCTCCGGGGTGACCAGTGCTTGTTGACGTCGGGTAGTTGCAGAGATCGACGACAGGTGGCCACTTAGTTGCAAGGCATCACACCAGATGGCGCCACCATCATAGCTCTAGAGGAGAGAGACAGAGAACAAGATACTAGCGGCAGGTAAAAATGACAGCACTGCTAAACAAGTCTAGGCATGCGAGAGAAAAGGTCTAACCGCTACTGCTAAACAGAAAACAGTACACATCGGGGGAAAAAGGCTTACGGGGGGGACGATCGCTTAGGCCTAACCACAACACTACGCAGCTAACACAAGGCGGGAACCACACATCGCTAAACATGCGAGAAAAGGCTTAACACGAGCGCGGTCACCGCTAAACACGGCAAACATACGAGAAAAGGAGCGCGCTTGGGCATAACCTCAACACTACGCAGCTAACAGGCGGGAACCACACATCGCTAAACATGCGTCAACAGGCTTGGACACCGCAAAACAAGTCTAGGCATGCGAGAGAAAAGGTCTAACCGCTACTGCTAAACAGAAAACAGTACACATCGGGGGAAAAAGGCTTACGGGGACGATCGCTTAGGCCTAACCACAACACTACGCAGCTAACACAAGGCGGGAAACCACATCGCTAAACATGCGTCAACAGGCTTGGACACCGCAAAACAAGTCTAAACATGCGAGAAAAGGCTTAGCACGAGCGCGGTCACCGCTAAACACGGCAAACATACGAGAAAAGGAGCGCGTCAAATCACTCACCTTTTCCCCCGCGGCAACTTCCAGGCAGAAACTGAGCGAGCGCGGAGAACACACACGTCTGCTCTCTACGAGAGGCAGCCAGAAACTGATCGAGCGCGCGGAGCGCACGTCCGTCTTCCGCGACGGTCCGAGAGAAACTGAGAGAGGCGACGCGCAGCGGCAGCTATGGATGCGCGCGCGCCCTCTGCTCCACCCGTCCGCGCATGCGCGCGCGCTGCTAGCTCCCTCTGCGCCGGCCGCGGGTGTTTTCGGTTTCGGCTCTCTGCTGCGCGCGCGCTCCTAGCGGCGACGGGTGGCTTTTCAGTTCCGGTTTTACTCTCGTTTCTTTGCGCGCGCGTTTATCTCTATAAAGGCAGCGCGCACCGCGCTCGCGTCATCACTACGTGAAGATGTTCAGCTACCACTCTTTACAAAATTGTTCCCGCACCCACGCTTCTTGGGAAGAAGTGGAGAAGGAATGTTTCAACGGCGAAAGTCCCCGCAACGAGCTCGTCATCACTGCTTTTCGCTACGTGATAGACATGGTAGGCTTTGGCAATATAGGAGAGATCTCGCCGGGGCCGCTGCAGGAGATGGTGCGTCGAATTTACGCCCGTTACAAGAACGTCTGCATAACGGTTCCGGACGGAACCCTGGGACTAATGAGCGAATTTGTGAGCTTGTCCAACGCAGAATTCAACTACATCGCTGCAGACATCGTGGACCTTCTCGCTCGTGCCATCGCTCATATTAAGCACGCTCTATGGAAGCAGCGACATTTGCAAGCAGTCTACATCGCCAACTTTGTCACTGATTTATTGAAATACCGCTTGGTTATTGACATGCAACGCATTAAACAGTCCGAATAACTTTGACGAGACTCTGTGTGTTCTTTCACTGAAACATCTTTATTGAATACATACAAAGGACTTGGTCGATAGATGCCTGCACCCTCCCTGACTTGCCTCAAGAGAAAGGATATGGGGTATCTTCATCGCAGCGTCGTCATTGCGCGGGTCACTGCACCAGCACGATGACGGAATGGTAATTCTTTTCGTACACCCATTCCGCTACCACACTGCCACGATGACCCGTACTTCTCCTGTCTGAGAGAGAGAGAGAGAGAGAAGCATGTCTCGACTAGAACTTTTATTCTCGATTACATGCGCGTGCAGCTCTTTGTTCCGCGGTTACTCGATGCCTGACGACGACGCTCTCGGGCTCTCTTCCGGGTTTTCCGTTGCTGTACAAAGAGAGAGCACTATCGTAATCCTATACGCGTCAAAACATAACAAAGCTTACCGTATTCGCAGCTCCCATAAGGGAAGGAGTGTACGGCATCCACGAGATAGCGCTTGTCATCGTAGGGGACCAAGCTCTTCTTGAGTCTCGAAATGGTGTACATCGTTTGCTTTATACTCTGGATGGTGCACTGCTTCTGAGAGACCGCCTTTTCATTGAACAGAGAATCTCGGTACACTTCGTGCAATAAATGTTTCCTCACCACGTCCTTCTTAACTCCTTTCGCTCTCGCGATCTGTTTGTGCGACCCAGCCAAGAAAATGCTGTACATTTTCGCTCGGATGGCTACGACTTCCTGAATAACTCCGCCCCCCGTCTCGTCTTTGAAGTACCCCATCTGGTTCGCGTGCTCGTCGTTGAAAAGCGGTTGGTCTGGCGGATAGGAAGACAGGTCTAACTCACTCTCAATCTTCATCAGCTGCTCTTCCAGGCTTTCACACGTGAGAGAAAAAATTATGCTGTCCGTGTCGCTATAGATCAATTGCACTGGACATGTCAAGCGAGAAAAGAGCGACTCGTAGATGAAGCTGTACATTCGGACTTTGGATATTTCTAGAATGGCGAAGCCCACGTAAAGGGGGTGCGTGCATTTGATGCGGCGCTGTTTCATCTCGTACAAGATGCACTTGTCACTCAGAATGAGAAAATGCTGACAGTCGACGGAGCTAGCTTTTCTGAGCGCGGTTTCTTTGTCGTAGGCTATAGCGTACCTTTTCATCCGTCTCACATTTTGTATCGTCTTACCGAACGTACTATTCGACATGGTTTTGTACAGAAGTCGCTCGAATTTCGTGGACGCGGCATTCCTCAACGCGACGTTCCTCTGCACGAAGGTTCGCAAAAAGTTGTCTTGGCGGAACGAGAGGATGCTGTGAACACGTTTTATTTTCATGCCCAACCTCACGTACAGAGCGAGCAATGCATAATGAACGACGTAACGTTCTTTGTCGTAGCACGTCAGCAAGAGTTTCTTGGTGGGAGGGGCGTTCAGCGACAACGCATCTTTCAGGTGGCGTTGGTAGGGGGAGAGTTCGTTCTCGTCCACGCACCTGTGTTCGGGTGCCAGGGGAAAATCCCTGGTGAGCGCGTGCAGTTCTTCGGAGTACGATAAGTCTACTACGTAGACGTAACCCACTTCCGAATCGTGAGGAATGTTGAGAAAATCGATCTCGCTCCACCTCGAAGGATCGACCCACTCAAAGCCCCCTGTTGGGAGATGAAAAGTCATCGCGTCGAGGTACTGGATAAAAGTCTTTTCTTGCTGGGGATCGTAATCGTCGCACCCCTCGTGATTAGCCCGACAGTATCTGTGGAAGCTGTTACAAATGCCTCCCCTGATTCCCTTCTCGATCGTTTCGTACATCTCTTGGTCGCTTATGAGCTCGAGTTTGACATTGGTGAGCTTCAAAGCGCTACTCCACGCGTAACTGGCGAGGGACACGGTGCGTAAGATATCTATCCCATCCGTCTCTAGCGCAATCTTTCTGAAATACAGCACGATGACGCACAGCTGACAGGTGTCGAGCGTGACGTAGAGACGCGTGTAATCTCCTAGGTCCTTGCATTTGAACAATTCGAAAATCTCGAGGGCGTACTGATAGTCCTCGTCCGTGATCTCTTCATCGTTCAGGTCATCTTTTGAAAGCTTCCTTTGGCGGTAGTGCGGGCAAATTGTACACTTCGAAACTGTCGACGAAGGTGTACGGGTAAATTCCCTTTTTGAGAAGCCGTCGGAAACGGTCACCAAACATTTGACGGGTACAATGAAACGCACTCTCGCCACCGCTGGAGAGGAGCGTTTCTACCAGGTGAGACAACGAGAGGTTGAAAACCTGCGTGGTATCGCGGAAATGGAGCTCGCCAATATTGAAGCCTCGTATTTTTTCTGTGGTAGGCGCTAAGATCCACGGTTCTCCCATATTTAGAACGTGCATATGGCGGAGAAGGGAGCTCAAATCGTACTGCAGGTCGTGCACGCACACGACGAGTTCTTTGGTGTTGCGACACGTAAGGTTACACGTATCACACAGCGTCGCAACAAAATTCGAGGAACCGGGGTCTACGAAACGGGTGTGGTCGTGATGTGACACCTTCCGCGTATGTCGGTTAAATTCGCACCCGCAAAATTCGCAGTGCGTAGCGCTCGCGTGCCGAAAGTGGTCTTCCATACTCATGACCAACGGTGAGGGAAGACGGTTCAGCCTATCGATTTGTTCGCTAAATCGCTTGAGCGAGAGCAAGCATTTTTCTGCCGCGTTGGGTCCCAAATAGCCATCTACGTCCATTATTTTCCCATCGCAACTTCTCACTAGCACGATGCTATACGAGCTCATCCTGTGCACACTCGAGGCGTCCTTCACGAGCGCGTCCTTTTCCAGTATGCTTTCCGAGTCCAACACCGCGAAATAGGGATAGGGATGCATGTACTGTATCTTGGTGAAGGAGACGCTCTCCCCCGCTTTTGGCATTTCGAGAATTACTTCGTTTACGTCTCGACACAAACGTTCGTGCTGCTCCAACGCCCCTCTCGTCCTATAACCGCTCGTGCATTTCTCACAATAGTCACTTCGTCCCATGAAAGTGCTAAATTTTCTGATTCCATAGAAATGCTCCCTAACCTCGAGCAGGTGGACTTTATCCTGATAGAGCGTGCAGGGAACCCGTCCTGTTGTTATCGAACTCGTCTGCTCGTCGAACACGTAGATGTACACGGAGATTTTGTTTTTTCTCTCCCACAGGGAAATGTCTTCGTAAGTGACTGGGAAACAGGGTGGCCAGTACGTTACGCGCGTCTCCGGATTCGAAGGATTCATGTATTTGTGGTATCTGACATAATCGTTTGGTTTGTTTCTCAACGGATGCAAGAGTGCCAGCACGCTGTACTTGAAACACTCGTTTTCGTGATTCGGTGGAAGATTGACGTTTGTGAGAGTCTTTGTTTTTTTCTTCAACATTTCGGGAAGCTCGATCGTGCACCCAATCCGCTTCGGTTTCAAACGCGTTAGTTTTAAGTCGACACATTGGACGTCGTTCGAGGTGAAACCAGACCCTTCTCTCGCATAGTTTTCTACACGTTGCGAGGATTCTGCGATAGCAGCATTTATCGCGCCTTCGATTTCTTGGCGGTTATGAACCACTCTCATGTGAAGGTTCACGTGAAGGAGATGCGAAGTCAACCCGTCGGCTCCGTCCTTAACCATGAGCGCCTTCGAGCACAGACAAAATTTGAAAGGCATGGGATAAGCTTCGAGGACGCGCGTGATTACTGGAGCTATGCTGGGTAGATAGAGTCGCAAATCGTCGACGTTGTCGTCGTGCGGGGAACAGAGAAGCGTGTACCTAGTAGCCGTTCCATCAAATGCCTCATCTGTGACAAAGAAAGGAAGGAATCGTCTCTCCGTGACGGAGGGATGATTGTCTACGACGTGTTCTCGTAACTCAACGATTCTACGACCCTGGACAGGCTCAGCTTCGTTTCGAAATTCTGGGCTTGCATCTGGTGATTCATCTCGAACCCTACCAGACAGAGGAATGAAATCTGCATACGACTGATCCCCTTCCCACATGAGCAATTCGTCTGCATTGTCATGTCCATCTAGGGGTTCGTCGTCGTCCGTTTCAGGTATTACGAAAGGCGGACTACTGTCTCTGTCGTCGTCGTCGTCGTCATCTGAAAGGACGACTGGGCTATTACCGAGATTCTCTATTCTAGCTTCGTGCTCTCTTTCTACGGCCACTAGCATGGCATCGATGGGGTCGTACTGACATACGAGACAGCGCGGCACTGCGGTCAAACAAAATCAGTACGAGATTCCCCCTCACGAAACAATACTCACTTTTCCCTTCAGTTGAGGAATGCTTGAGATTGATGATCAGAGAGGATGGGATGAGTTTCTGTGTTCAGTGTCATGCGGTGACAGCGGCTATTGGTTCCTGAAAAACAATGTCATACATAGAATACACTCTCACAGCAGAGACGGTCAACTTACATTTTGGTCCACGAAATGCCTCGTGTCGTGGATGGATGCCCCTCGTGGGCTTCCTGTCAATCGTCGTAGAACCAGCACACCTTTTATAGTCGCTACACCGCTCTCCTCCTCCTCGCATTGCGACGGTGTCGTCTGTACTTTGTCCACCCCGCCTTCCGTCTTTCGCGCCTTTTTGCGATGTCGCATATGACAATGATGTCATCGACGTTGAATAAAACATTACACTAATTTCTAGCTAACACCATGGGATGACTTGTACATGACGACAAGAAGACCCAGAGTGGGATTCGAACCCAGGATCCTTCTACACTGGGCGCGACACACTAACCACCAGTCTAATTCGTGCTGCGTGACGTTTTTCGTATTGCGGGGTTCGTGTCTACACACGTCACAACATGTTCAGACACGTTCAATGACGTCATAGAGAGGAAGAGAGAGGAACGAGTGTGTCCAGGGGCGACTTCGCCGCCCGTGTCTGAACATGTTCAAACTTGTTCAAACACGTCTTAACATGCCCAAACACGTTCAATGACGTCATAGAGAGTGAGAGACAAAGCTTTACTATAAATGTCGAAGCGAATGGTCGATCGTCATTCCATTATGATCAGCTTGGTGGATCCTCGTAAGTAATACCCATGACGTCATCATCATCGTCGAAATGTTTGAAGAGTTTCGTTTCCAGTGTACAACACTTTTGCTGCGCGTGAAGTCGGTTTTTTCCCGCCTCATATTTCGGGAGATTGGCAGGGCCCGCTTCTTCTGCACCAATTGCGGTGGATTGTGGTCCAAAGGTACGCTTCCTCGTTATTTTTTTTTAATACGTTCTATAATCGTTCACATTTTTTTCCAGAGCAAAAGCATTGGACGGACCGATTGATTCGCCCGTTTCTCGGCTGTCGGACGGTACCGTTCGACGTACGTTGCGAAGGACTTCGACTATTGAAGGAAGATGGAGAAGATGGACCATCAGTGTCACTCTGTGACTGAAGAAGATTGTACGTGTGTGTTTGAGATAAAAAAAACACGCGTTTCTCACACTCCTTTCGTTGCAGATTACGAATGGCTACTGACGGGAGATCTGCCCATGGTCCTAACCTTCAAGCCTCCTCCAAAGACCTTCTTTTTGCGAATCGGCGATCAACTGACTACCTGTCGTTGCGGTGGACTCTGGTCGAGAAACCCCAGCCATTGGTTAGACTCGAGCCTTCGTCCGTATTTGGGCTGCCTTCCCGGCTACGAAACCAAAGCTGGAGCCTAATTCATGTGTAACGAGAAATAAAAAAAAAGGTTGTCTACTCTCATTCCGTCTCAGTCATGATGACGCCCGAGCAGAGGTTTGCCACCTTTGTGCAAACACGAATGTATCGGGACTTGCTGCGATTACGCGATTATATTCACGGCGATAGCTGCGAGGGAGACTTTCGCTCGATTCTCAAGACGATACCCTTACGTCTGTTCACCGTCAGTGGGAAGATTGCAAAGAAAATGAAGCGTTTCGTAGATTACAAGCTCGAGCTGCTGGAGAAGTATAGACGAGGAGAGACAGTCGACCCGTGTCTCATCAACGCGGGTTTCAACCGACCTATCGTCCGTCGCTACTGGCTTCTCCACACATCCCTCGACGTCACGGTGCAGACCGGCGACGACGGCGAGCGTCGGGTCAGCACGTTGGAAGATCGTCTCGCAAGGGTCTTGTGTATGTCGTGAATAAATAGACTATTTTTTATACTCTGACCGACCAGGTTAAAGTATTTGCCACCCTTCGTCGCTTCGTAACGTTGTTTCGGACCGCGAGACGAGACGTCGTAATCGTCCGTTAAATGTTCGTCGTCCTCGACATAAAGTCCAGCCGCGTGCACTGTTTCTTGAGCCGTGGGCGTGGAATGAAGCACGACGTCCAAAATACTCCTGTAGGCGTACAACTCGTTGGAACTGACGAGTCTGTTGTTCGCATAAACGGTGACCGTCTTAAACATGCCGCTCAACAGGTGGTTTATTGGGAAAACGACATCTTTCTCGTCCATTTCTTCCCCGTCGTCGCGAACAATGCGCACGGTCAAAGACACAAAACTGCCGTAGAGATCAAAGTGTGCCCTTTGCAAATTTTGAATACAAAACTCGATCACGGAATTATTTACTCCGTTGACCGGATAAAAAAGTTGGTACGAAGTATCTTCCACGCCGCATTGAATGGAAGGGGGTTCGAATATCATCACATCACTCGTTAGACAGATCGGCGTCTGTATTTTTCCTTTCGTTGACGTCATGACGGAGCGCGCGCAGCGGATGTGTGACCTTCACGGCGTACCAAAGATATCTGCAGGTGCGTCGTGTGTCGGCGCCTTTTGTTGTCGTTTGCGGCGTTTCTTCCCATTGTTGTTTCCAGAGCCCTCCATGGAATCCAGCACGTCTCTCCCTGTTGCTATGGCCGTCTTTTTTACTGCGCTCAATATTCCTTCGCCATCGGCCAAATTCCACGCCAAGCGCTTCAACGTTCTCTTGGCGATCGGTTTTATTTGCTGCCAGATGGGAACGATAAACTTGGATATGTTGCTCAACACACCGCCCCCTCGTTGGAAAAGGGGTCCCGTGTACACGGGAATTATTTTGGGGGAATTACGGTACATATTTGAAATGCAACGTTAGATTGGTTCTGCCTTTGGACCGCAACGGCAAACGTCTTCCCGTTTCGTCCGCGAGAACGATCGTCACTGAAGGAATTTCGAATTGAGACAGGTTAAAATACTGGATGTTATCTAACGTGTAGGTGACGACGTGCTTGTCTTTCTCGTAATAAAAGGGTAGTATTTTTAATATAGGTTTTTTCCCGCTCCCCACGTACGTGTGTTCCACGATATCCGTGTAGACGATTATGTTGTGAAACGGGGGTTCCAGGAGTACCTCGACGGAGCTCGTGGCATCCTCCCCCGTGAACACGGTACGCGATTCGAAGCCCAAAAGCACGGCCAGGTACTCGGAAAGTCTGAGGGTGGAGGTGCCCTCGGAAAGCCGAATTTTACATTTCTGTTCGGTTCCGTCGAAGCTGAAGCGCGCGCGTTCGCCTACGCGCTGATTAATCGCATTTAGAAGTGCTTGCGGCGTCGCATAATAGCCGGGAGGCACATGTACTTGCAAAGATCGAGGAATTTTCGTCTTGATCGTGAAAGAAAATTGGCGCGCTATGGGGAGAGAGACGCGTAGCGTTTCTTCGTGTCCCTCGACGGCTGTGAGATGTAGCAGCTTGACAAAGGGTTCCGGTACGTGCAACCCTTTCGGCGTTTTCAGAGAGTAGACGTTATCCGCGAATTCTAGCGAGGCGTCCAGCTTGTGCGTCTGGAAATACTTGTTGAGTGTGTTCCGTAGGGACATGGTTTCCGAATTCAGAGTGACGTCGCCGAAAGCGACGGGTGCGGCGTGCTCCAATAAGATGGAGGTGGCTTCGCGTTCGCTCAATTTGGGGGGTTTCACCGCACGACCTGCTTCGCGGGACGCTAGCGAGGCGTCGAGCGCTTGCGCGAGCCGAGGGTCCAATTCCACGGCTTTCACGTCCACGGGTAAGACGAAGTCGTATCGCGATTTATTGTACGCGAAAGAAACGTTGAATTCCGAAAGGGCTTTTCCCAAATCCCTCTCGAGATCCGAGGTGACACGAAAAGTTCTGCCGGCTTCCACCGTGTCCTCGAAAGAAACCTCGATTTTCGCATCTTGCCTTTCGTAGCCGATATTTAAAAAATCGTTACTTATGCTGAGATCCATCAGACCGACTTTATACCGATTCGAGAGCTGAAGCGGACTATCGAAAGCTACCGTGAAGGCGTTGAGTTTATTCGAGGGAAACTTATCCATGCTGGCGTTCGAGAGCAGGTGGACGTAGATGTCCGACATCATTTCCCAACCTTGACCACGTCGCTGCTCGGAACTCAACTGTCGTGTTCTTTGTCGTAACCGAACCAGCGAACCAAGGAGAAGCTCTGACCGTTCACTTGCTTCTTTCTCAGCACTTTCGTTACTGGCCAAGGCTGATTGGCGTCTCGGGTTACGACGAGTACCTCCTCCGGGTAGAAAGATCCGTCCACTTCCTTACCCCGGTAATCCTCCAGGTGTACGACGGGAGGAGAGGTGTCTCTCAGGCGGGAGACGGTGAAAATCTGAGGCGACCAACTCCCTTCCGAGCTCTTATGAAAACCTTTTCTGTGAAGTAGGACCCTCACTTTATCCCCCAGTTTGAGCTTCTTTTTCACGGAGGGTACGACGGGCTTCCCATTTATCTTATTGAACAGCTCCAATTCGTTTTCGGGCGTGACTTCGGACGGGCTGATGCCCAAAGTCCTGTGTTTGGTGGTGTTGTAGTCGCGCACGATCTTGGGAAGCGCGGAAACGAAGTGGTATTTTCCCGTTACTCTAAAATAACAGAATATTCTGTCACGTAAAGTGCGTATGACGCGCTCTGCCTGCGATGCTTTGATTACTGGAGAGAAGGTAGAATACATGTGTACCTTCTTTCGTGAGAGATACTCCTTGACGGTCTTGTTGTAGAATTCCCCGCCTCTGTCGCAAAAGATGCGTGTAGGTACGTTACCTCCCCGAAAAAGTCTTATCATGGCCCTTTTCATTTCGGCGGGGCGCTTCGTCTTTAGCGGGAAGGTGCGCAGAAAGCGGGAGAGGGAATCGATTGCCGCGAGAATGTAGCGGTAGCCACCGTTGAATCTCTTGTATTTTGAAAAATCGGCGAGATCCATTTGCCACACGTCGTTGATCTTGAGCGCAATGATGCGTCTCCTATTAAACTTTCTTCTGACCGGATGGTGGAGCGTGTAGGCATCCAGCTTTCTGAGAATGGCGAGAGCCTTCTTTTTGCTCAAGTGATGCGCTTTTCTATAGCGTTCCACACCCCCCAAACCACCCTCTGGTTTCTCATATCCCTCCATAAGTCGTCCACGCAATGGAGGCCTGCTGCTGCTGCTGCTGCTGTTGAGGCTCGCGAGATTTGGGTAGAGAAATCAGACGCAATAGTTTCGAGACTTTGGGGAACCAGGAAGGTTTCTTTCCCGTCTGACGTTGCAACAAATAATTGACGAGTTCGTAAACGGAGGAGTGTCTGATGGGCTTGCCCGACACGGAGACACAACCCTCGCGATCCCAGGAAAGAACCTTCTTTAATTCCGAGACGACCCTTTCCGCTTCCTCTTCGTCCACCTCTGGAGAGAGGAGCGAATAGTCAAAGTCATTTGTAGCGTCGGACACCTTGTTTTTATTGTCGTAGGGGTCAAATCCGTACTGATTGAGTATGCGATACAGTGCTTGCAGTATGAGTTTCACTTTGACGTCGTCACTCTCCTTCGAGGAAAGAATGTTTCCGATGGAGGAGGAGGTGGTCACTTCAATTGTCTTGGCCATTGGCGAAAAGGTTCAACACGGCGGAAAGCAGGAGAGGAACCACCGACGAAAGAACGCCCTGTCCTCGCTGCTGAGACAGATAGCTTCAAACGCTTCAAACGTTGCGGATTCTTGTGAATCTTTTTGTAGGCGAGCCGTCGTAAAAAGCGTTTGTGCTTCTTCAAACGCGCGAACGTATCTGGAGCTAGAGCCACCTTTTCGTTCAATACATTGAGGCAAATTTCGGAGAGGTGTTTCATGTCGGACGAGGACGAACGTCTCAAGACGTCGCGGCGGCGTGGAGGGGGTAGAGTGGAGAGTACTTTGAGTAATGTGAGGTGAGGGCGGAGATTCATTTCGGAGCGTAGATATATTGACGTTCTCCCGGAAAGATATTGCTACGCAACCTGTGATCCTCGTGCGTATAGTTGTGAAGATCCACGAGTAAATATGCGTGGGGCGACGACATCGCTTGTTTATATGCGTCCAGAAAATACTCCAATCTTTTTCTGCCAAATAGCTGTTGGCCGAAATGTTCCATCTGGTGCACGCTGCGCACAGTGCGCCACAGGACGACGTAACTGGCGTTGTAGGATATTGTTCTAAAATGGCTACTGTCGAAAAAGATGTTTTGAACGAGTAAGAAGATCGAGGCGTTGGCGTGGTGAGAACCCCGAATGAAAAGATCGGTCACCTCCTTCAAGGAACCGGCGTCGGTCATGTGATCGTCGACGACGATCAGCGTAGCGCGCGACGTGTCCCACTCTCGCGGTAGCTCCTTGGTAAATTTTACGGAGTCCCCGAATTCGTCCTGCATGCTCGGCGAAGCATATTTCTGCACGTAGAATATTTGTGACGGAGGCTTGTCTACCACGTCGTTCAGGTTCCTCAACACGTAGCAACGAAAGTAGATTTGCCGCACATGGAGGGGCCGCTTAAGATACAGCGAAAGGGATGACGGAAACGAAAAGGTTCGGGGGAAGACATGTTGCGTGCGTACACGTTGCACGAAGAAAAAGAAGAGACTGAGACTCGAAGAGAAATGTATCGCTTTTATTTACACATCCTCGTCGTCGTCCTCTACATCGGAACTGCGTTCCCAATACAGATTGTCCAGGCTAAAGTTGGACTTCTTTTTCGCCAGTCTGTCCGCCGCTAAGATGCGGTCGAGCGTCTTCATCTTGTCCTGACACATTTCTTGACGCGCTTGCAACCATTCCAGGTGGTGGACTTGAAAGGCTTCCTCCACGATGCCGCGAATAAATTCGCGAAGTTCTTCGTTTTTTGTCTTTTCCTTGCGACGACGAGAAGCGCAGGAGAATAAACCACACATGGCGTTTTTCACGTATCGGCCAGAATGATGACGCGAGCGCGGTGCGCGCTGCCTTTATAGAGATAAACGCGCGCGCAAAGACGGGAGAATGAAAGCGAAACTGAAAAGCCACCCGTCGCCGCTAGGAGCGCGCGCGCAGCAGAAAGCCGAAACCGAAAACACCCGCGGCCGGCGCAGAGGGAGCTAGCAGCGCGCGCGCATGCGCGGACGGGTGGAGCAGAGGGCGCGCGCGCATCCATAGGTGCCGCTGCGCGTCGCCTCTCTCAGTTTCTCTCGCACCGTCGCGGAAGACGGACGTGCGCTCCGCGCGCTCGCTCAGTTTCTGGCTGCCTCTCGTAGAGAGCAGACGTGTGTGTTCTCCGCGCTCGCTCAGTTTCTGCCTGGAAGTTGCCGCGGGGGAAAAGGTGAGTGATTTGACGCGCTCCTTTTCTCGTATGTTTCCCGTGTTTAGCGGTGACCGCGCTCGTGTTAAGCCTTTTCTCGCATGTTTAGCGATGTGTGGTTCCCGCCTTGTGTTAGCTGCGTTGTGTTGTGGTTAGGCCTAAGCGATTGTCCCCCCCGTAAGCCTTTTTCCCCCGATGTGTACTGTTTTCTGTTTAGCAGAGCGGTTAGACCTTTTCTCTCGCATGCCTAGACTTGTTTAGCAGTGCTGTCATTTTTACCTGCCGCTAGTATCTTGTTCTCTGTCTCTCTCCTCTAGAGCTATGATGGTGGCGCCATCTGGTGTGATGCCTTGCAACTAAGTGGCCACCTGTCGTCGATCTCTGCATCTACCCGACGTCAACAAGCACTGGTCACCCTGGAGCCGTTTCTTCGCCGCGGCATCGTTGATTTTCGAATAAATTGTTTCTCTCCACTCTATTTCTATCTTTTCATTTTATTTTCTACCTTTTTTTTTTTTTATCAGCTCAAGTAGTCGGCAACTCACATCTTCGTCTGGACGTGTCTTAGATGATCCCCAATTAGTGTGATGTCTCTCTGGAGGGTCCTGATTAATGTGGGGGGGTCCCAATTAGCTCTAATTGCTAATTAATGGCGTCCAGGCGAAGATGTGACTTGCCGGCTTCTTGAGCTGATCCCATACTACTGCTGTGGAACACCGAAAAGATCCTGACGCGTGCCAAATAAGCTTCATCACAAGGTATTCCAACGCACTTCCAAACATCAAAGCCATTCTACGGAAGCACGAGCCCCTCCTCCAAAGCAGTGACCTACTTAGCAATATATTTACTCATCCAATACAGGTGGCCATACTGACGCGCAAAAAACCTAGCACACTCCTTGGTCAATGCCGGAATCAGCAAAATGAACACCCAGTACACTGGAACACGCCCCTGCAACCTCCCGCGCTGCTAAACATGCAAGCACGTTCAACACGCTAACTCCATCAAAAGCACTACGAGCAATTACACCCACCCCGTTAACCACGCATTCACATGCACAAGCTCCAATGTCATATACTGCAATGAATGCGACAACTGCTCTATGCAATACATTGGTGAAACCGGCCAACAAATGAATAACCGCCTTACCGGACACAGAACTGACACGTCCAACAAACTCTCCAAAGCAGTCGCCGAACACTTTAACGTTCCTGGTCAAAAATTTGACAACAATAAAATGTATATTCTAGAAACCGGGTTCAGATCCACACGTGACAGACGTGATAGGGAGTCTTAAAGTTCAACGCTCTTCACCCGTTCGGTATCAAGAAATCCCAAGTCACCCTAGAAACACTTCACAAATAAAATATGCTCAGACCTTTCCCTTCTATCCCCTTTATCATCTGTTATGTTCTGCATGGCCACCGCTTTTTGCTTCCTTTATTGCATGACACAACTTTGTATTGTAGAATATCTATCTTTAAAAAAAATGCTTTGCTCGCTTTGGAATTTTCCCCCGCGTAACCACTAACCTCCATACCTTTCCGAATGCTTGCCAATTCCTGCCTGTTGTCCCGTTTCGTCCCCGTGTGCGTGAACCTCCCATTTCTGAAACTGGTCTGGACACTAGATCACTTCGGTCACATAATCCCCTCCACACTGTAACAAAGCAGCCATTCACTCCGGCCGTAGAAGCCCGTACGGAGCCGGGCTGTTCACCCACAATTCGCATGAAAGTTTAACACGTCACACCTAACCCTTTAAATACCAAGCCAAAGATGAGGACGGTGCCCAGAAGAAGAACAGTCTCTGTTCGAAATATCGGCGGCTCCTGCTTCAAGTATTTTAATGATCGTTATGTGGAAGTAAATCAGACTGTTACGCAGGTTACCCTGTGTGTGACCTCCGGTTACTGCTCCCAGTCCTCCAGAGGTGCTCACTACACAAGTTAACTATCGAAAACCTCAATCTTCCTTTTGTGTTCAAAGTGCGCACCTAGTTAGATTAGGATGTAGACCTTGAGGAACCAAGCTTTGTATCTTGGGCTGCTCAAATAGACATGTTGTAGTCAAAGATGACGTAACATGAAATGTGGTTTATATAGTTTATTGTGCCACTCAGATAATATATCTTCATAATATATATACAAAGTATAAATAGCCGAAGCTCTGTAGCTGCACGTTGAGCATATGTTTACAATTTGATCGTGCACTCCCAGCCAAATACAGCTGTTTCGTCCTACTTGGGACTCGTCAGCCTGGCGTAGGGAAGTGACACGTACTTGGGTCGGCGCTAACAGTGTGTCTCGGCGAGACGTCAATGTTCCACGGTGACGGCGACACCTGTGGAGGCCGCAGTGCAAGCTAGCAAGTACATATACAAAGGGTAAATAGCCGAAGCTATGTAGCTGCACGTTGAGCATATGTTTACAATTTGATCGTGCACTCCCAACCAAGTTCAGCTGTTTCGTCCTACTTCGGACTCGTCAGCCTGGCGTAGGGGAGTGACACGATCTTGGGTCGGCACTAACAGTGCGTCTCGGCGAGACGTCAATGTTCCACGGTGACGGCGCCACCTGTGGAGGCCGCAGTGCAAGCTAGCAAGTACATATACAAAGGGTAAATAGCCGAAGCTATGTAGCTGCACGTTGAGCATATGTTTACAATTTGATCGTGCACTCCCAGCCAAGTACAGCTGTTTCGTCCTACTTGGGACTCGTCAGCCTGGCGTAGGGGAGTGACACGATCTTGGTTCGGCACTAACAGTGCGTCTCGGCGAGACGTCAATGTTCCACGGTGACGGCGCCACCTGTGGAGGCCGCAGTGCAAGCTAGCAAGTACATATACAAAGGGTAAATAACCGAAGCTATGTAGCTGCACGTTGAGCATATGTTTACAATTTGATCGTGCACTCCTAACCAAGTACAGCTGTTTCGTCCTACTTGGGACTCGTCAGCCTGGCGTAGGGAAATAACACGATCTTGGGTCGGCACTAACAGTGCGTCTCGGCGAGACGTCAATGTTCCACGGTGACGGCGCCACCTGTGGAGGCCGCAGTGCAAGCTAGCAAGTACATATACAAAGGGTAAATAGCCGAAGCTATGTAGCTGCACGTTGAGCATATGTTTACAATTTGATCGTGCACTCCCAGCCAAGTACAGCTGTTTCGTCCTACTTGGGACTCGTCAGCCTGGCGTAGGGAAGTGACACGTACTTGGGTCGGCGCTAACAGTGTGTCTCGGCGAGACGTCAATGTTCCACGGTGACGGCGCCACCTGTGGAGGCCGCAGTGCAAGCTAGCAAGTACATATACAAAGGGTAAATAGCCGAAGCTCTGTAGCTGCACGTTGAGCGTATGTTTACAATTTGATCGTGCACTCCCAAGCAAGTACAGCTGTTTCGTCCTACTTGGGACTCGTCAGCCTGGCGTAGGGAAGTGACACGATCTTGGGTCGGCACTAACAGTGCGTCTCGGCGAGACGTCAATGTTCCACGGTGACGGCGCCACCTGTGGAGGCCGCAGTGCAAGCTAGCAAGTACATATACAAAGGGTAAATAGCCGAGGCTATGTAGCTGCACGTTGAGCATATGTTT